>NC_069499.1:1220787407-1221087407 GCF_027579735.1 Bombina bombina
GCTAGCACTCAAACAGTGGCTAGTACACTGCTCCCCAAGATGTTCGGCAAATGGATATCGGCCATGATCCAATCCCAGGAGAGCTATGGACACTCAGTGGCCCGCTAGGGTCAAAGGAATGATGACAGCAAACAGACAACTTCCAAATATTTAAAAGATAAAAGGAATGCTTTATTTTCAAGCAATGTGTTTCTCGACTGCAACTGGTCGTTTCTTCAGGCAGATAAAAGCTCACTGTTTGAGTGCTAGCTCGCCTGTTAGCACCAGTCATAGTACGGTGCATTGGATTCTGGTAAGCCTTTTTTTTACCATATATGTATACAGACCCACTTGGGATACATTACACTATGAGGCGCCCTCTTTTTGCTTTATCCTCTATATAGATTTTCCCCAACACCGGTTTCAAGGGGAGCAACCTTTTCCTATACCCAAGCGGGTGGCGGACATAGTGAATAAGGAGTGGGAGAAGCCCGGCATACCTTTTGTTCCCCCCCCCCCCTATATTTAAGAAATTATTTCCTATGGTCGACCCCAGAAAGGACTTATGGCAGACAGTCCCTAAGGTCGAGGGGGCAGTTTCTACTCTAAACAAGCGCACTACTATTCCTATCGAGGATAGTTGTGCTTTCAAAGATCCTATGGATAAAAAATTGGAAGGTTTGCTTAAAAAGATTTTTGTACAGCAAGGTTACCTTCTACAACCCATTTCGTGCATTGTTCCTGTCACTACAGCAGCGTGGTTCTGGTTCGAGGAACTAGAAAAGTCGCTCAGTAGAGAGACTCCATATGAGGAGGTTATGGACAGAGTTCACGCACTTAAGTTGGCTAACTCTTTTATTTTAGATGCCGCTTTGCAATTAGCTAGATTAGCGGCGAAAAATTCAGGGTTTGCAATTGTGGCGCGCAGAGCGCTTTGGCTAAAGTCTTGGTCAGCAGATGTATCATCCAAGAAAAAATTGCTTAACATCCCTTTCAAAGGTAAAACTCTATTTGGACCAGAATTGAAAGAGATTATCTCAGACATCACTGGGGGAAAGGGCCACGCCCTTCCTCAAGATAGGCCTTTCAAGGCCAAGAATAAGTCTAATTTTCGTTCCTTCCGCAATTTCAGGAACGGACCGGCCTCTAATTCTGCATCCTCTAAGCAAGAGGGTAATGCCTCACAGCCCAAACCAGCCTGGAAGCCTATGCAAGGCTGGAACAAGGGTAAGCAGGCCAAGAAGCCTGCTGCTGCTAACAAAACAGCATGAAGGAGTAGCCCCAGATCCGGGACCGGATCTAGTGGGGGGCAGACTCTCTCTCTTTGCTCAGGCTTGGGCAAGAGATGTTCAGGATCCCTGGGCATTAGAAATAGTTTCTCAGGGTTATCTTCTGGAATTCAGGGAACTACCCCCAAGGGGAAGGTTCCACATGTCTCACTTATCCTTAAACCAAATAAAGAGACAGGCGTTCTTACATTGTGTAGAAGACCTGTTAAAGATGGGAGTGATACACCCAGTTCCAATAAAGGAACAAGGAATGGGATTTTATTCAAATCTGTTCGTAGTTCCCAAAAAAGAGGGAGCTTTCAGACCAATTTTGGATTTGAAGATCCTAAACAAATTTCTCAGGGTACCATCGTTCAAGATGGAAACCATTCGAACGATTCTACCCACTATCCAGGAAGGTCAATTTATGACTACCGTGGATCTAAAGGATGCGTACCTACATATTCCTATCCACAAAGAACATCATCAGTTCCTAAGGTTCGCCTTTCTGGACAAACATTACCAGTTTGTGGCCCTCCCATTCGGGTTAGCCACTGCTCCAAGGATTTTCACAAAGGTACTAGGGTCCCTTCTAGCGGTTCTAAGACCGAGGGGCATTGCAGTAGTGCCATACTTGGACGACATTCTAATACAAGCGTCGTCCCTGTCAAAAGCAAAGGCTCATACAGACATCGTTCTGGCCTTTCTCAGATCACACGGATGGAAGGTGAACATAGAAAAAAGTTCTCTGTCTCCGTCAACAAGAGTTCCCTTCTTGGGAACAATAATAGATTCCTTAGAAATGAGGATTTTTCTGAAAGAGGTCAGAAAGTCAAAACTTCTAAGCACTTGTCAAGTTCTTCATTCTGTTCCACGTCCTTCCATAGCGCAGTGCATGGAAGTAGTAGGGTTGATGGTTGCAGCAATGGACATAGTTCCTTTTGCACGAATTCATCTAAGACCATTACAACTGTGCATGCTCAAACAGTGGAATGGGGACTATACAGACTTGTCTCCAATGATTCAAGTAGATCAGAAGACCAGAGATTCACTCCGTTGGTGGCTGACCCTGGATCATCTATCCCAGGGAATGAGCTTCCGCAGACCGGAGTGGGTCATTGTCACGACCGACGCCAGTCTAGTGGGCTGGGGTGCGGTCTGGGAATCCCTGAAAGCTCAGGGACTATGGTCTCGGGAAGAGTCTCTTCTCCCGATAAACATTCTGGAACTGAGAGCGATCTTCAATGCTCTCAGGGCTTGGCCTCAGCTAGCAAAGGCCAGATTCATAAGATTCCAATCAGACAACATGACGACCGTTGCGTATATCAATCATCAGGGGGGAACAAGGAGTTCCCTGGCGATGAAAGAAGTGACCAAAATAATTCAATGGGCGGAGGATCACTCCTGCCACCTATCTGCGATCCACATCCCAGGTGTGGAAAACTGGGAAGCGGATTATCTGAGTCGTCAGACATTCCATCCGGGGGAGTGGGAACTCCACCCGGAGATCTTTGCCCAACTAACTCAATTTTGGGGCATTCCAGACATGGATCTGATGGCGTCTCGTCAGAACTTCAAGGTTCCTTGCTACGGGTCCAGATCCAGGGATCCCAAGGCGACTCTAGTAGATGCACTAGTAGCACCTTGGACCTTCAACCTAGCTTATGTATTTCCACCGTTTCCTCTCATTCCCAGGCTGGTAGCCAGGATCAAACAGGAGAGGGCCTCGGTGATCTTGATAGCTCCTGCGTGGCCACGCAGGACTTGGTATGCAGACCTGGTGAATATGTCATCGGTTCCACCATGGAAGCTACCTTTGAGACAGGACCTTCTTGTTCAGGGTCCATTCGTACATCCAAATCTGGTCTCCCTCCAGCTGACGGCTTGGAGATTGAACGCTTGATTCTATCAAAGCGTGGGTTTTCAGATTCTGTGATAGATACTCTGGTTCAGGCCAGAAAACCGGTAACTAGAAAAATTTACCATAAAATATGGAAAAGATATATCTGTTGGTGTGAATCCAAAGGTTTCCCATGGAATAAGATAAAAATTCCTAAGATTCTCTCCTTTCTACAAGAAGGTTTGGAGAAAGGATTATCTGCAAGTTCTCTTAAGGGACAGATCTCTGCTTTATCTGTCTTACTACACAAAAGACTGGCAGCTATGCCAGATGTTCAAGCATTTGTTCAGGCTCTGGTTAGGATCAAGCCTGTTTACAGACCTTTGACTCCTCCCTGGAGTCTAAATCTAGTTCTTTCAGTTCTTCAAGGGGTTCCGTTTGAACCTTTACATTCCATAGATATTAAGTTACTATCTTGGAAAGTTTTGTTTTTGGTTGCAATTTCTTCTGCTAGAAGAGTTTCAGAGTTATCTGCTCTGCAGTGTTCTCCGCCCTATCTGGTGTTCCATGCAGATAAGGTGGTTTTGCGTACTAAGCCTGGTTTTCTTCCAAAAGTTGTTTCTAACAAGAATATTAACCAGGAGATAGTTGTACCTTCTTTATGTCCGAATCCAGTTTCAAAGAAGGAACGTTTGTTACACAGTTTGGACGTAGTCCGTGCTCTAAAATTCTATTTATAGGCTACAAAAGATTTCAGACAAACATCTTCTTTGTTTGTTGTCTATTCTGGTAAAAGGAGAGGTCAAAAAGCGACTTCTACCTCTCTTTCCTTTTGGCTTAAAAGCATCATCCGATTGGCTTATGAGACTGCCGGACGGCAGCCTCCTGAAAGAATCACAGCTCACTCCACTAGGGCTGTGGCTTCCACATGGGCCTTCAAGAACGAGGCTTCTGTTGACCAGATATGTAAGGCAGCGACTTGGTCTTCACTGCACACTTTTGCCAAATTTTACAAATTTGATACTTTTGCTTCTTCGGACGCTATTTTTGGGAGAAAGGTTTTGCAAGCAGTGGTGCCTTCCGTTTAGGTAACCTGATTTGCTCCCTCCCTTCATCCGTGTCCTAAAGCTTTGGTATTGGTTCCCACAAGTAAGGATGACGCCGTGGACCGGACACACCAATGTTGGAGAAAACAGAATTTATGCTTACCTGATAAATTACTTTCTCCAACGCCGTGTCCGGTCCACAGCCCGCCCTGGTTTTTTAATCAGGTCTGATGAATTATTTTCTCTAACTACAGTCACCACGGTACCATATGGTTTCTCCTATATTTTTCCTCCTGTCCGTCGGTCGAATGACTGGGGTGGGCGGAGCCTAGGAGGGACTATATGGCCAGCTTTGCTGGGACTCTTTGCCATTTCCTGTTGGGGAAGAGATATTCCTACAAGTAAGGATGACGCCGTGGACCGGACACACCGTTGGAGAAAGTAATTTATCAGGTAAGCATAAATTCTGTTATCATGGGCTTAAAAGCATTGTAAAGGGACACTGGGAGACAGCTTAACGTTTTTTTATTTCAAATAAATAGTATGGTTGTATTTTGTGTGTGCTTAGGGGTAAAACAGTTCCACATGGCTTTATTGTCTAAACCGCTTCTCCATGCGGTTGTGCAGTCCGATGCGATCATCGTCCATGATGGGCGTGGCTTATTTTCGCACGCTCAGACGCGCACTTTACTCTGGCTGAGAAGGCAGCAGGCATTAGCTCCGGGTTAAGCCTAGATTGGTGTTCTGTTAACCGGATCGTTGTAGAGTCATTTTGCAGTACCCTGGGGCAGGGGTTATTTTTGTCAAATCTAATATATTTGTGACTATAAATACCTTTTTAGAGGTTAATTTCTCCCCTTACTCTTGGGGTGCAATACTTTTTGGAGCCATTGATTAGGTGTAGTTAATTTTTTAGAGTAAATTAACGTTTTGAAGCAGTTTTGGAAAATTTGCGCGCTTTTTTATTTCTTAAAGGCGCAGTACACGTTTCTCAAAAAATTGTTTAAATCAATAAAGTGTTTAACGACTATTGTGGTTATTACTAGTCTGTTCAACATATCTGACATTGAGGAATCTCATTGTTCTATGTGTTTAGAAGCCATTGTGGAACCCCCTCTTACATTGTGTACCTCTTGTACTGAAAGGGCCTTACATTGTAAAAAGCATATTTTAGGTAAAGAAAGTGTGCCTAAGGATGATTCTCAATCTGAAGAGAACCAGGATATGCCATCCAATTCTCCCCAAGTGTCACAACCTTTAACGCCCACACAAGCGACGCCAAGTACCTCTAGTGTGTCTAATTCTTTTACTCTGCAGGAGATGGCTGCAGTTATGTCAACTACCCTTACAGAGGTATTATCTAAATTACCAGTGTTACAGGTTAAACGCAGTAGGTCAGGTATTAATGTGAATACTGAATCCTCTGACGCTTTATTGGCTATTTCCGATGTACCCTCACAGTGCTCTGAGTTGGGGGTCAGGGAATTGCTGTCTGAGGGAGAACTTTCAGACTCAGGAAATGTTACCTCAGACAGATTCAGACGAGATGTCCTTTAAATTTAAGCTTGAACACCTCCACCTGTTACTTCGGGAGGTTTTAGCAACTCTGGATGATTGTGACCCTATTGTGATACCACCAGAGAAATTGTGTAAGATGGACAAATATTTAGAGGTACCTACTTACACTGATGTTTTTCTGGTTCCTAAAAGAATGGGATAGACCAGGCATACCGTTCTCTTCCCCTCCTAATTTTAAGAAAATGTTTCCCATATCAGACACCATTCGGGACTCTTGGCAAACGGTCCCTAAGGTGGAGGGAGCTATATCTACCCTGGCTAAGTATACAACTATACCTATTGAAGACAGTTGTGCTTTTAAAGACCCTATGGATAAGAAGTTAGAGGGTCTTCTAAAGAAATTATTTATTCATCAGGGTTTTCTTTTACAACCTACGGCTTGCATTGTTCCAGTTACTACTGCAGCAGCTTTTTGGTTTGATACTCTAGAAGAGTCTCTGAAGGTTGAGACTCCATTAGATGACATTTTGGATAGAATTAAGGCTCTCAAGCTAGCTAATTCTTATATTACTGATGCCGCTTTTCAAATTGCTCAATTAGCGGCGAAAAATGCAGGATTTGCCATTTTAGCGCGTAGAGCGTTATGGCTCAAATCTTGGTCTGCTGATGTGTCATCAAAATCTAAGCTTTTAGCTATTCCTTTTAAGGGTAAGACCCTATTCAGGCCTGAATTGAAGAAAATAATTTCTGACATTACTGGAGGTAAAGGCCATGCCCTACCTCAGGATAAGTCGGTTAAGATGAGGGGTAAACAAAATAATTTTCGTTCCTTTCGTAACTTTAAAGGAGGACCCTCTGTTTCCTCTTCCTCCGCAAAGCAGGAAGGGAATTTTGTTCAATCCAAGTCAGTCTGGAGACCCAACCAGGCTTGGAATAAAGGTAAACAATCCAAGAAGCCCACTGCTGCTACAAAGACAGCATGAAGGGGCGGCCCCTGATCTAGTAGGGGGCAGACTTTCTTTCTTTGCTCAGGCTTGGGCAAGAGATGTTCAGGACCCTTGGGCATTGGAAATCGTGACCCACTGGTATCAACTGGAATTCAAGGATTTTCTCCCAAGAGGGAGATTTCATCTTTCACGATTATCTGTAGACCAGATAAAAAGAGAGGCGTTCTTACGCTGTGTAACGACCTCTCTACCATGGGAGTAATTTGTCCCGTTCCAAAACTGGAACAGGGGCAGGGGTTTTACTCAAATCTTTTCGTGGTTCCCAAAAAAGAGGGAACTTTCAGACCCATTTTAGATCTCAAGTGTCTAAACAAGTTTCTCAGAGTTCCATCAATCAAGATGAAGACTATACGAACAATCTTACCAATGATCCAGGAGGGTCAATATATGACTACCTTGGACTTGAAGGATGCATACCTTCATATTCCTATTCACAAGGATCATCATCAGTTCCTAAGGTTTGCCTTCCTGGACAAACACTATCAGTTTGTGGCTCTTCCCTTTGGGTTGGCCACAGCACCCAGAATCTTCACAAAGGTTCTAGGGTCTCTTCTAGCGGTTCTCAGACCGCGGGGCATAGCAGTGGCGCCTTATCTGGACGATATTCTGATTCAGGCATCAACTTATCATTTGACAAAATCTCACACGGACATAGTATTGTCTTTCCTGAGAACTCACGGTTGGAAGGTGAACATAGAAAAGAGTTCACTAGTTCCACGGACAAGGGTTCCCTTCATGGGGACTCTGATAGACTCGGTAGCCATGAAAATATTTCTGACGGAGGTCAGAAAAACAAAGATTCTAAATACTTGCCGAGCACTTCAGTCCATTCCTCGGCCATCAGTGGCTCAGTGTATGGAGGTCATTGGATTAATGGTAGCGGCAATGGACATCATTCCGTTTGCCCGCTTTCATCTCAGACCACTGCAGCTGTGCATGCTCGGACAGTGGAATGGGGACTATGCGAATTTATCTCCTCAGATAAATCTGGATCAAGTGACCAGAGACTCTCTTCTTTGGTGGTTGTCGCCGTATCATCTGTCCCAGGGGACGTGTTTCCGCAGACCCTCATGGGTGATAGTGACAACGGACGGCAGTCTTCTGGGTTGGGGTGCAGTGTGGAATTCCCTGAAGGCTCAGGGTGTTTGGACTCAGGTGGAGTCTCTACTTCCAATCAATATTCTGGAACTGAGAGCAATATTCAATGCGCTTCAGGCATGGCCTCAGTTGGCTTCGGCCAAATTCATCAGATTCCAGTCGGACAACATCACGACTGTGGCATATATCAATCATCAGGGGGGAACAAGGAGTTCCTTAGCGATGATAGAAGTATCCAAGATAATCCGATGGGCAGAGGCCCACTCTTGTTATCTATGGGCAATCTGTAGATCCCAGGAGTAGAAAACTGGGAAGCGGATTTTCTAAGTCAAAACAATAGCGAAGCCTAAGCTTCAAGATAGAGTGAGTGCGCTTATGGGCTAAAAGTATACACACCATATAAAAAGAAATGTTCAAATTTAATAAACATAGCAAACATAGAGAGATAGCATTTTATAATAATATGCTTCTATATACCGCTATCTGAAACAATGTTTGTATAGTCTATTTAGGATTTAGTCTGCATTTAATCTAGCAAGTGTTAAGAATTTTTATATCTCAGTTTTTAATATAATCCTGGATTTACAGGGAGACGTCCCTTAGTAAAGTTTTATGTATTGTGTATATCTTGCTTATCCACATTTATTAAATTTGAACATTTCTTTTTATATGGTGTGTATACTTTTAGCCCATAAGCGCACTCACTCTATCTTGAAGCTTAGGCTTCGCTAGTGTTTTTACTTGTATCTGATACATTACAGCAGAGCTTTCCAAACTTTTCATATTGGTGACACACTTTTTAGACCTACATCATTTTGCGACACAGTAATTCAGTTGTACTAGCAAACAGGAGGTTAAACTAACTTGTTTTAAGAGATACTGACAGATACATAAATTATATACAGTAATAACAAATGTATTTACAAGTAACAGTATGTATGTGCAAGAATTAAAAAAACGTTTAATAACACCAATAGCTACTTACTATTTTAATGGGATGTATGAGGTTGATGGGATGAATTTTTTTTTCTAAATATTTATATATATATTTCATCATCAAGCATTTTTAAGCTTCCACTTCCTATCCATATATCAAGAGCAGAAACAGCAATGCACTACTGGGAGCTAGCTGCAAAAAAACAAAACAATTTGACTTCTGACTTCAGCTCAGCGTTTAAGCTGCTGCCCTCAGAGCTCTCTGAGTCCGACTGACTTCTGCCCACGCTGCAATCACTGCTCTCCCACTCACTGACTACACGTGCAGTCATGAGCCAATGTTCCGCCAATGGGAATAGTTTCAGTTACCGCTAAGCTGCGCCAGTAGGTTAAGATGATCTGTGACCCACTAGGTATCAATCACGTGTCAACCACCTGATTTGCGTAGCAGGCAGGTGGAAAGTCGGAAACCAAAAAAAAACATTAAAAAAAATTTGTGCTGAAGCAGGGACACACCTACACACTGCCGCCGACACACTAATGTGTCACGACACACAGTTTGGAAAGCACTGCATTACAGGGATTGTATCTTTAGAGTAGTGTATAGTAATACTATCCTGTAGCGCGCACTAATCCTCTTTTTTCGGATTTTCTAAGTCGTCAGACTTTTCATCCGGGGGAGTGGGAACTCCATCCGGAGGTGTTTGCTTCATTGATTCGCCAGTGGGGCAGACCGGAACTGTATCTGATGGCATCTCGTCAGAATGCCAAGCTTCCACGTTACGGATTCAGGTCGAGGGATCCCCAGGCCGAACTGATAGATGCCTTGGCAGTGCCTTGGTCGTTCAGCCTAGCTTATGTGTTTCCACCGTTTCCTCTCCTTCCACGCGTGATTGCTCGAATCAAACAGGAGAGAGCTTCAGTAATCCTAATAGCGCCTGCGTGGCCACGCAGGACTTGGTATGCGGATTTAGTGGACATGTCCTCTCTGCCACCGTGGAAACTTCCTTTGAGACAGGACCTTCTCATTCAAGGTCCTTTCCAACATCCAAATCTAATTTCTCTGCAGCTGACTGCTTGGAGATTGAACGCTTGATTTTTATCTAAGCAAGGATTCTCTGATTCGGTCATCGATACTTTGATACAGGCTTGAAAGCCTGTCACTAGAAAAATCTATCATAAGATATGGCGTAAATATCTTTATTGGTGTGAATCTAAGGGTTACTCATGGAGTAAAGTTAGGATTCCCAGGATTCTGTCTTTTCTCCAAGAAGGATTGGAGAAAGGGTTATTTGCAAGTTCTTTACAGGGACAAATTTCCTGCTTGTCAATTTTGCTTCACAAACGTTTGGCAGATGTTCCAGATGTTCAGTCTTTTTGTCAGGCTCTAACTAGAATTAAGCCTGTATTTAGACCACTTACTCCTCCCTGGAGTTTGAATTTAGTTCTTTGAGTTCTTCAAGGGGTTCCGTTTGAACCCATGCATTCCATTGATATTAAATTGTTGGAAAGTTCTGTTTTTAGTTGCTATTTCTTCTGGTCGAAGAGTTTCTGAGCTTTCAGCGTTAAAATGTGATTCGCCTTATCTTATATTTCATTCTGATAAGATGGTTTTACGTACCAAACCTGGATTTCTTCCTAAGGTTGTTTCAAATAAGAATATTAATCAGGAAATTGTTGTTCCTTCCTTGTGTACTAATCCTTCTTCTAAGAAGGAGCGTCTGTTACATAACCTAGACGTGGTCCGTGCCTTGAAGTTTTACTTATAGGCGACTAAGGATTTCCGTCAATTATCTTCATTATTCATTGTTTATTCTGGAAAGCGTAGGGGTCAGAAAGCTACGGCTACCTCTCTTTCTTTTTTGCTGAGGAGTATCATCCGCCTGGCATATGAGACTGCTGGATAGCAGCCTCCTGAAAGAATTACGGCTCATTCTACTAGAGCTGTGGCTTCCACATGGGCCTTTAAAAACGATGCTTCTGTTGAACAGATTTGTAAGGCTGCGACTTGGTCGCCCCTTCACACTTTTTCCAAATTTTACAAATTTTAATACTTTTGCTTCTTCTGAGGCTTTTTTTGGAAAAAAAGTTCTTCAAGCAGTGGTGCCTACCGTTTAGGTCTCTGTATTGTGCCTCCCTTTCATCCGTGTCCTGTAGCTTTAGTATTGTATCCCACAAGTAAGGATGAAATCCGTGGACTCGTCGTATTTTGTAGAAGAAAAGGAAATTTATGCTTACCTGATAAATTGATATCTTCTACGATACGACGAGTCCACGGCCCTCCCTGTCATTTTAAGACAGATTGTGTTTTATTTCTTCTGTTATGTGTGATCAGTCCACGGGTCATCATTACTTCTGGGATATTATCTGCTCCCCTACAGGAAGTGCAAGAGGATTCACCCAGCAGAGTTGCTATATAGCTCCTCCCCTCTACGTCACCTCCAGTCATTCTCTTGCACCCAAAGACTAGATAGGAGGTGTGAGAGGACTATGGTGATTATACTTAGTTTTTATAACTTCAATCAAAAGTTTGTTATTTTACAATAGCACCGGAGCGTGTTATTACTTCTCTGGCAGAGTTTGAAGAAGAATCTACCAGAGTTTTTTTATTATGATTTTAACCGGAGTAGTTAAGATCATATTGCTGTTTCTCGGCCATCTGAGGGAGGTAAAAGCTTCAGATCAGGGGACAGCGGGCAGTTGAATCTGCATTGAGGTATGTAGCAGTTTTTATTTTCTGAATGGAATTGATGAGAAAATCCTGCTATACCGTTATAATGACATGTATGTATACTCTACACTTCAGTATTCTGGGGATGGTATTTCACCGGAATTACTCTGTAAAAGTACATTAAACCTTTTAATAGGTATTTAATTCATGTTAAACGTTTTTGCTGGAATGTAGAATCGTTTGCATTTCTGAGGTACTGAGTGAATAAATATTTGGGCATTATTTTTTCCACTTGGCAGTCTGCTTGTTTTGATTATGACAGTTTCGTTTCTCTCTCACTGCTGTGTGTGAGGGGGAGGGGCCGTTTTTTGGCGCTCTTTGCTACGCATCAAAAAATTTTCAGTCAGTTACACTTATATTTTCTGCATGATCCGGTTCATCTCTGACAGAACTCAGGGGTCTTCAAACTTCTTTGAAGGGAAGTAGATTCTCTCAGCAGAGCTGTGAGATTTAATAGTGACTGTGATTTAAAACGTTGCTCTGTAATTTTTATGTTTAAAATTTAATTAGTGTTATTTTACTAATGGGAACAAACCTTTGCTAAAAAGTTGTGTTGTTTGTTAAGAGTGATGCTATAACTGTTTTTCAGTTCATTATTTCAACTGTCATTTAATCGTTTAGTGCTTTTGAGGCACAGTACGTTTTTTTTTTTTTTTTTTTTTTTTAAATAAAATTGTAACCGAGTTGCATGTTTATTGCTAGTGTGTTAAACATGTCTGATTCAGAGGAAGATACCTGTGTCATTTGTTCCAATGCCAAGGTGGAGCCCAATAGAAATTTATGTACTAGCTGTATTGATGCTACCTTAAATAAAAGCCAATCTGTACAAATTGAACAAATTTCACCAAACAGCGAGGGGAGAGTTATGCCGACTAACTCGCCTCACGTGTCAGTACCTGCATCTCCCGCCCGGGAGGTGCGTGATATTATGGCGCCTAGTACATCTGGGCAGCCATTACAGATAACATTACAAGATATGGCTACTGTTATGACTGAAGTTTTGGCTAAATTACCAGAACTAAGAGGCAAGCGTGATCACTCTGGGGTGAGAACAGAGTGCGCTGATAATTCTAGGGCCATGTCTGATACTGCGTCACAGCTTGCAGAGCATGAGGACGGAGAGCTTCATTCTGTAGGTGACGGTTCTGATCCAAACAGATTGGATTCAGATATTTCAAATTTTAAGTTTAAATTGGAAAACCTCCGTGTATTACTAGGGGAGGTCTTAGCAGCTCTCAACGATTGTAACGCTGTTGCAATACCAGAGAAAATGTGTAGGTTGGATAAATACTTTGCGGTACCGGCGAGTACTGACGTTTTTCCTATACCTAAGAGATTAACTGAAATTGTTACTAAGGAGTGGGACAGACCCGGTGTGCCGTTCTCACCCCCTCCAATATTTAGAAAGATGTTTCCAATAGACGCCACCACACGGGACTTATGGCAAACGGTCCCTAAGGTGGAGGGAGCAGTTTCTACTTTAGCTAAGCGTACCACTATCCCGGTGGAGGATAGCTGTGCTTTTTCAGATCCTATGGATAAAAAATTAGAGGGTTACCTTAAGAAAATGTTTGTTCAACAAGGTTTTATATTACAACCCCTTGCATGCATCGCGCCGATCTCGGCTGCGGCAGCATTTTGGATTGAGTCTCTAGAAGAGAACCTTAGTTCAGCTACGCTGGACGACATTACGGACAGGCTTAGAGTCCTTAAACTAGCTAATTCATTCATTTCGGAGGCCGTAGTACATTTAACCAAACTTACGGCTAAGAATTCAGGATTCGCCATTCAGGCACGCAGGGCGCTGTGGCTAAAATCCTGGTCGGCTGATGTAACTTCTAAGTCCAAATTACTTAATATACCTTTCAAGGGGCAAACTTTATTTGGGCCCGGTTTGAAAGAAATTATTGCTGACATTACAGGAGGTAAGGGCCACGCTCTACCTCAAGACAAAGCCAAAGCTAAGGCTAGACAGTCTAATTTTCGTCCCTTTCGGAATTTCAAAGCAGGAGCAGCGCCAACCTCCACTGCACCAAAACAGGGAGGAACTGTTGCTCGTTACAGACAAGGCTGGAAGCCTAACCAGTCCTGGAACAAGGGCAAGCAGGCCAGTAAACCTGCTGCTGCCTCAAAGACAGCATGAACCGAGGGCCCCCGATCCGGGACCGGATCTAGTGGGGGGCAGACTCTCTCTCTTCGCCCAGGCTTGGGCAAGAGATGTCCAGGATCCCTGGGCGCTAGAGATCATATCTCAGGGATACCTTCTAGACTTCAAATTCTCTCCCCCAAAAGGGAGATTTCATCTGTCAAGGTTGTCAACAAACCAAATAAAGAAGGACGCGTTTCTACGCTGTGTACAAGATCTATTATTAATGGGAGTGATCCATCCGGTTCCGCGGTCGGAACAAGGACAAGGGTTTTACTCAAACCTGTTTGTGGTTCCCAAAAAAGAGGGAACTTTCAGGCCAATCTTGGATTTAAAGATCCTAAACAAATTCCTAAGAGTTCCATCGTTCAAAATGGAAACTATTCGGACAATCTTACCCATGATCCAAAAGGGTCAGTACATGACCACAGTGGATTTAAAGGATGCTTACCTTCACATACCGATTCACAAAGATCATTACCGGTATCTAAGGTTTGCCTTCTTAGACAGGCATTACCAGTTTGTAGCCCTTCCATTCGGATTGGCTACGGCTCCAAGAATCTTCACAAAGGTTCTGGGTGCCCTTCTAGCGGTTCTGAGACCGCGAGGAATTTCGGTAGCTCCGTACCTAGACGACATTCTGATACAAGCTTCAAGCTTTCAAACTGCCAAGTCTCATACAGAGTTAGTTCTGGCATTTCTGAGGTCGCATGGATGGAAAGTGAACGAAAAGAAGAGTTCTCTCTTGCCTCTCACAAGAGTTCCATTCTTGGGGACTCTTATAGATTCTGTAGAAATGAAGATTTATCTGACAGAAGACAGATTAACAAAGCTTCTAAATACATGCCGTGTCCTTCATTCCATTCAACTCCCGTCAGTAGCTCAATGCATGGAGGTGATCGGCTTAATGGTAGCAGCAATGGACATAGTACCCTTTGCACGCCTACATCTCAGACCGCTGCAATTGTGCATGCTGAGTCAGTGGAATGGGGATTACTCAGATTTGTCCCCCACTCTGAATCTGGATCAAGAGACCAGAAACTCTCTTCTATGGTGGCTTTCTCGGCCACATCTGTCCAGGGGGATGCCGTTCAGCAGGCCGGACTGGACAATTGTAACAACAGACGCCAGCCTTCTAGGTTGGGGCGCTGTCTGGAATTCTCTGAAGGCTCAGGGACAATGGAGTCAGGAGGAAAGTCTCCTGCCAATAAACATTCTGGAATTGAGAGCAGTTCTCAATGCCCTTCTAGCTTGGCCCCAGTTAAAGACTCGGGGGTTCATCAGGTTTCAGTCGGACAACATCACGACTGTAGCTTACATCAACCATCAGGGAGGGACAAGAAGCTCCCTAGCAATGATAGAAGTATCAAAGATAATTTGCTGGGCAGAGTCTCACTCTTGCCACCTATCAGCAATCCACATCCCGGGAGTGGAGAACTGGGAGGCGGATTTCTTGAGTCGCCAGACTCTTCATCCGGGGGAGTGGGAACTTCATCCGGAGGTCTTTGCCCAAATACTTCGACGTTGGGGCAAACCAGAGATAGATCTCATGGCGTCTCGCCAGAACGCCAAACTTCCTCGCTACGGATCCAGATCCAGGGATCCGGGAGCGGTTCTGATAGATGCTTTGACAGCACCTTGGAACTTCAGGATGGCTTATGTGTTTCCACCCTTCCCGCTGCTTCCTCGATTGATTGCCAAAATCAAACAGGAGAGAGCATCAGTGATTCTAATAGCGCCTGCATGGCCGCGCAGGACTTGGTATGCAGATCTAGTGGACATGTCATCCTGTCCGCCTTGGTCTCTACCTCTAAGACAGGACCTTCTGATTCAGGGTCCATTCAAACATCAAAGTCTAACTTCTCTGAAGCTGACTGCTTGGAAATTGAACGCTTGATTTTATCAAAACGTGGTTTTTCTGAGTCGGTTATTGATACCCTGATACAGGCTAGGAAGCCTGTTACCAGAAAGATTTACCATAAAATATGGCGTAAATACCTATACTGGTGTGAATCCAAAGATTACTCCTGGAGTAAGGTTAGGATTCCTAGGATATTGTCTTTTCTACAAGAAGGTTTAGAAAAGGGTTTATCGGCTAGCTCATTAAAGGGACAGATCTCAGCTCTGTCCATCTTGTTACACAGGCGTCTGTCAGAAAATTCAGACATCCAGGCCTTTTGTCAGGCTTTAGCTAGGATCAAGCCTGTGTTTAAAACTGTTGCTCCGCCATGGAGTTTAAACTTAGTTCTTAACGTTTTACAGGGTGTTCCGTTTGAACCCCTTCATTCCATTGATATAAAATTGTTATCTTGGAAAGTTCTATTTTTAATGGCTATTTCCTCGGCTCGAAGAGTCTCTGAGTTATCAGCCCTACATTGTGATTCTCCTTATCTGATTTTTCACTCAGACAAGGTAGTTCTGCGTACTAAACCTGGGTTCTTACCTAAGGTTGTCTCTAATAGGAATATCAATCAAGAGATTGTTGTTCCATCCTTGTGTCCAAATCCTTCTTCAAAGAAGGAACGTCTTCTACACAATCTGGATGTAGTTCGTGCCCTCAAGTTCTACTTGCAGGCAACTAAAGATTTTCGCCAAACTTCTTCCCTGTTTGTCGTTTATTCTGGACAGAGGAGAGGTCAAAAAGCTTCTGCTACCTCTCTCTCTTTTTGGCTTCGTAGCATAATACGTTTAGCCTATGAGACTGCTGGACAGCAGCCTCCTGAAAGAATTACAGCTCATTCCACTAGAGCTGTGGCTTCCACTTGGGCCTTTAAGAATGAGGCCTCTGTTGAACAGATTTGCAAGGCTGCAACTTGGTCTTCGCTTCATACTTTTTCCAAATTTTACAAATTTGACACTTTTGCTTCTTCGGAGGCTATTTTTGGGAGAAAGGTTCTTCAGGCAGTGGTTCCTTCTGTATAATGAGCCTGCCTATCCCTCCCGTCATCCGTGTACTTTTGCTTTGGTATTGGTATCCCAGAAGTAATGATGACCCGTGGACTGATCACACATAACAGAAGAAAACATAATTTATGCTTACCTGATAAATTCCTTTCTTCTGTTGTGTGATCAGTCCACGGCCCGCCCTGTTTTTTACGGCAGGTACATATTTTTTAAATTATAATTCAGTCACCACTACACCCTTGGCTTCTCCTTTCTCGTTGGTCTTTGGTCGAATGACTGGAGGTGACGTAGAGGGGAGGAGCTATATAGCAACTCTGCTGGGTGAATCCTCTTGCACTTCCTGTAGGGGAGCAGATAATATCCCAGAAGTAATGATGACCCGTGGACTGATCACACAACAGAAGAAAGGAATTTATCAGGTAAGCATAAATTATGTTTTTTACAACTTCATTCACCTCTGCACCTTTTAGCTTTTCCTTTCTCTTCCTAAACCTTCGGTCGAATGACTGGGGGTGGAGGGAAGGGAGGAGCTATATATACAGCTCTGCTGTTGTGCTCTCTGCCACTTCCTGTTAGCAGGAGGATAATATCCCACAAGTAAGGATGAAATCCGTGGACTCGTCATATCGTAGAAGAAATCAATTTATCAGGTAAGCATAAATTTCCTTTTTTGTTTGCCTCTGCCTGGGGGGTTCAAAGAAGGCGCACCACTGATCCTCTGGCATCCACCCCAAGTGAACCTTGGGGAATGAGGTTTACAGGAGGGGTTTGCCCCCCTTGAACCCCCCAGACAGAGGCAAAAAACATAGATAGGGGAAATTACAGTGCATCGTATCTATGTTTGATGCAGTGACTCGATCTACTTTGAGAAGATTTATCATGTTACATCGGGCTTTACCCACAGCCGCTGGGGGAATGTCAGGTTTAAACAAAGAAGAACTCCTCCAGCTGCTTGAATCTTTTAAGACCTTTATTGCTCACATAAGTGCAGGGTCCAACAGACAAAGCAACGTTTTGGGCCTAAACTTATTCATGCCCAAAACGTTGCTTTGTCTAAAGGACCCTGCACTTATGGGAGAAATAAAGGTCTTTTTTTTAAAGATTCAAGCAGCTGAAGGATTTCTTATTTGTTTATGTCATATGAGCATGGTAAGCTCACTCCGTGGACTGCAGTATTAGTGTGTGATGTCTCCTTATACTTTTAATATTAGGTTTACCTGGGAATTGCTAGGATTACCTAATTTTTTACATAACCCGCAATAAATATATATTTTTATTTAAATTTTTTAACAAAGTGGTGAAGGGGCAGAGGATGTTCCAGCGAAGGATACACTAAAGGTACTGTTAGACAGAGGTAGGAAGAGAACCACGTCACAAACGCCAATGGATTGGAGGGTTTGAAGCAAGTATCAAAGGCTGCAGACAGATTGAGAAGGATTAACAGAGAGAAATGCTCTATCTGAATCATTTAAGTTTATTTTGACTTTTTAATGACAATTCTGAATAGTTATGCAAGGTGGCCATATAGTTTTAGCAGATATTTTGTTTTGCTAGTTTAATGTTCCAAGCAATGAATTCTGTTCTGTTAGAATAAAAGATGAGTAACTAGATTTATACTTCTTTAAACCATTTTCTTCACGTTCAGAGTGACAGCACATAAACACCATTTCTAGATAGCACTGGTGTTTAGTCATCTTCCCAATGTTGTTTTTTTTTTTTTTACCCTAGTTTGGTTGTATATGAACTAAGGTCCAGGGTAAAGTTCAGGACCCTGAAGGGAGTACAGGTGTCTTGTGGGATCATATAGAAAACTTTTCTGGAGATACAAATGAGGCATCATTTACTGTGTGTGAGTCATATGAAGTCACTAAAGGGTGCCAATAGTATATCACTCTGCCATAAAACAATGTGACTTCGCTATATTACAGAAGGTACCAATAACTAAAAACAGTTTTTTAAGAAAATATTTTGAAAAATAGTTTAGAAATTTTAAATACATTTTTAAAATTTGGCCAAATGACTTACATTTTTTTTTTTTACTGTCACTAACAGTATGCTCAACCCCCATTGTCAGTATCCAGGATCATATTTGGTGGTATTAGGGTACACGCATGCATTGTTTTATGTATTCTATGCATGCGTGTCATCAATGGTGAGCGTGCATATCGCTGGTATGAGCATTTACATCACAGATGTGTACATCACAGTAGTGCTGCTATACAAGGAAACCTGTAAGTTTATTAAAGGGGGAATATTTGTTCCACAGCATTGGCCAGGGAATCGTAATAAAAGTAACACTTTTCGTACATGTGTTGGGATAATAACAAAGATAAGGCATTGGCTAATGACTTTCTGCAACGGAGTGTCGGGCACAAGTAGGGGCAATTCTTTAATTTGCTTCCCCACGAGCAGGGGTGGATGGGTTACAACAGGTAATTATTTCCTATGGCTAGATTGTAGGGGTTAATGGTGATTAACACATGCTAGTTTGCAGGTAACCTTTGGATGTATAATATATTTAAAACTTGTATTAGATCTTATTATTTTATGGCCCTTTAAGTTTTTTGTTAAATATGCTTATTTAAAATGATTTTGTTGCTTTGAACGTGAAAATGTTGGTTTATCAGTATAGTAATAATTACAAGTACATAGCAGTACTATTGTAACACTTCAGTTAAAATCTGTGGCCAGTTCACTAGATCATATTTAATAGGCAGTAAAATGATCTTATAGGTTCTATGTAAAAGTAAAAAACAAATGTATTGTTCATTACTTATATTTGTTTTTCTATATTCTTGTTGCTGTATTTTCCCCCTCTTATTGTTGAGCCTAACTTCCTTCTCTTTCCTGTTGCTTTATTTTATATTCCCATCATCCATTTGATTATGTCTGCTTAATCTTTTCATTTTCTATTATATTTTACATTTATTTTAACCCTAAATAGCATTTCTCTTTTGTGTAGGCTCGGCGACAACAGGACCCGACCTCTGGACTGGGCAGTGGTGATGATTTAAAGTTGCGCTAACTCCACATAAATCAAGATGAGGACCCTGATAGTCAACACGACAAGGAGTGGAACAGCCTGAGTTACTGTAGCGCATCACGCTGGGGCTTGCGCTGAAATTTTCATGTTACATCTATTGTCTGTAAGCATGCTGCCTGTGCTCTCTACAAACGGTTCAAATTGATTCGTCTATGCAAGCTGCTTGCCACGCATGATTTGTATGCAAGTGACTGTAGGATTTTTTTATATATAAATACATATACTTAAAAATAGGTCACAACTTTTATAAAAAAAATAAATGTCTATACGGTTCACTTTGTGATGCTGATTCCCGCTTTTAGTAGCTGTTTTTGGTGTCTGTTGAAAAAACTGATATTGAAGCTTGTTGGTGTCAAGGCATTTGCATATTCTGCAAGCGCATGGTCACCCTTGCAAGATTAAAGGCCTACAGAGTGCTACATAAAGGTTTAATGTCCCATCAAGAAACTGAAAATAACTTTGCTATTAATTTTAGTCCTGTATATAAGAGATAATGAATTTCACAATGGCCTAAAATAAAGATAATTAGCAAATCAAGTAGAATAAACTAAAATCTTGTACACCGCCGTGGAATCACAATTCTGTAGCTCTAGCATGTAATCAGAATGTGTCCTATCCACTATGCCTAGATATCAGTGACTGATATCTCCTGTCAACCAATATATGTGGGGTAAAAATGAAAGGTATACGTGAAGATTACATTTGAAAAGATAGTGACGTGTTTGTCTTTTTTTGTGTTGACTTTTTAAGAGACCATAAAGTCAAAATTAAACTTCCATAAATCAGATAAAGGGCTCATCGTACTAAGCAGTGAATGCTGCTTTTAACCCTTTCTGTAAAGAAGAAGCTGCTTCTTTCCCTCTCTGCCACCACTGAGTTGGTGGATATAAATTACCCTGGACAGATCCATTCGGGTTGATTGGCAGGTCCTTCCCTTGAGCGAGAGGAGGCAAGTGAGCATGTCCTGATACAGCCGTGCAGCATCTGCTGCCCGTTTGACACAAATTCGGGCAAGCTAGTTCCCAAGTTGGAAATCTTGTCTGCACCCAGCTCAGTACATGGGACCCAAAGCATGCAATTTTAAACTACTTTCCAATTTACTACTATTTTTTTAAATTTGATTTGTTTTCCTCCTTTTGTTAAGTAAATATAGGTAGGTCATAATATTTCGGGAGCATGCAGCAGTGTTTGCAACATTGTATAACATTGCTACAAACATTGTTGTAAATACTGCTCAAATAGAATGCTAAAGGCATTTCCGTTCCTGAGATCCTGTGAGCTTATTTAGGTTTAGCCTTAAAGCATAGCAAGAGAATAAAGCTAATTTCATAATAGAAATACATAGGAAAGTTGCACGCTCTGTCTAAAGCTTAAAGGGACATAAAACAAGCTGGGATAGAGACAAACTAATATAATATGTACTTTAATTACCTGCAAATGTATACCGCAGTGCCTCGCCATTAAACCTTTCTTTTTCGTTTCTGAATTGTAAAGCTCTAACTCCCCCCACACATTTCCTTCTATGGCTGTATCTATATCTATTGTTGTTTGGATAGAATGCAAAAGTGAATAGGGATTATCTGTTGGAGCCGGCCTAGAAGCTGTTGAAATACAATGCCTGTGTCTAAACACAGATAAGAGGGGTGAAGTTAGGTGATCCAGACAGTTTAGCTATGTAATTCATTTTGCTTATTTTTGAAAATGATTTTAAAATACTTGCCAGCAATTTTTAAACAATTTTTTTTATGCAAAATATTTTAAATTAAATTAATTAGCCCTTTTAGGTTATGCCCAGATCACAACCTTTTTTATGGCACTTTAATTTTGACTTTATGTTTTGCTTGATATATTTGTCCACTAAAATGTATTTTGGTTTACAAAGTGCATTATTTTGTATGGGACTATGTAGTAAAGCAGCTTGTCTCTCTTCTCTATTATATTTCTGCTTTTGCAGTGCTGTATTTGTGTATATGTCCAGATCCTATATCTGGGTAGTCTCTAAAGTTCCAAAAGGCTTTTGTTCTTTGGAAGTTAAGATCTTAAAGGGACAGAAGTGTTAATATAAAATGCTCTATTTCATTAGACATTTTACTTTGAAATGAATTCCCTTATTCTCTGTATTTAACCACGACAAACCAGCATATAGCATTGCTGTTCTGCTAAGGAATAGCATAGGAGAGTTTTAGAGAAATGTTTTTAAGGCTAAAAAAATCAAACAACCCATAAATTGTTTAAGCACAACTAAAATATGATGTACATTCATTATTTATTTTCCTGTCATTTGTTGTGCTTTTCCTACCCTCCTCCATCACCAAAGAGTTTACAGAACATGTACAAAGTATGGCATAAACATCCTGGCCCTGGTGTAAAGTGATTGCTTAGATCAATGCAGGAGCTCACACAAAATTTGCTTTAATTGGCCAAAGGGTAAATTGGAGAAACATACTCAGCAGGCTGTTTGAGGGGTGCATCTCTCGAAGAACAGCAAATCCCGGCAAATTTTCATAGCATACTTTGTTTTAAATGCTTCTAAAACATTTTGTCGGCAGATATTGTATAGTGCAGTGCTAAATGCCTCTGTTTTAATTTTAGAAAAAAAATAACATTTAAGGATGAAGAAATGAAGAGATAACAAGTAAATTTAATTTGCTTCTAGCTCAGCCTACTGACGACTTCTCTTTTTAGTGTACAAAAAAATCCATCCTTTTATTGTGTTTCTATTTCTGGATATAAGGTGTGTGTGACTGCTGCCTAATATACCTACACACATCTAATATCCAGAAACCCTGGATAGAGCATTAAACTTTAGGAAAGCACATCCTGGCCTGAACCTTTAACTAAAGGTACTCCTGAATTTAGACGGTTAACTGCTTTAAGTCCTGTATATTCACATGGTGAATACTGTACATTTCAGACATGTATCTGACGGATTGTAATAAAGTCTTGATATTGTCTAAAATCTCTTCCATTTTTCTGTATCATCGATTCCTTAATTCCTTACATTAAGATTCTAATATAAGCAGCTATCTTAGTGGTGATTTAAATTTTAACTTAAATAGTCAATTGACAAAGCATGTGTTATATAGTTCACAATAGATAAAAATATTATAGCGCCAAACAAGACATGAAAAACACAAGCTCCTCTGAAATCTCCTAAACTGATACAAAAATAGTTTAAAACATAAGAGGAGCGCCACAGGGAAGGGCTAACGTGTTTTATATATCTAGTGTATACAATTAAATACCTGGAAAAATATATATATATACAGAGAGAGAGATAATTTATTAAGCAAAATAGTGGATTAATAAAAACAATAGTAGCTACATAAAAACAAAGTATCTAGCTTAGATAGATACAATCAAAGGGATCCCAAAAATGACACAAATAATTGATGAAAGAATCAGAGAGCTCAAATTAAAGTCCCAAAGTATCTCCTAAAGTGGGGTCCAAAAAGTATATAGTGTCCAAATGGTGTATATGTAAATCCGATTGAAGACGGTGGTAAAAAGAAAAGTGAAAAAATATATAAGCGTGTATGTCCAAGTGAATCCAAAAAAAAAGAAAAATACAAAAAGATATATTCCAAAAATAGGTTATAAGGTGAATCCAAATAGAAGTCTGTGTGATTCTCCAATGAATAAAATGTGTAATATGGTTCTCAGTTCAGACTCTATTCTAAATTGTGAGGTCTTTACCTTTTTATTGCTTGCTTTTATCTATAATTTCTTCCATCGACAGTACAGATAATATGGCTCTGAGTTATAAGAGATCTATCATTATTGCTGAAACTACCCAATACAGTTTAAAGTGGATGAAACATTTATATAAGTGACAGGACTTTATTTAAGCCAGAATAGGGACACACGCAAAGGTCAGTTTCAGAGCTAAAGTGTTATCCAAAATGTAAAAATAATTGTTATATGCACAAACTTGTACTTAAAGGGACAGTAAAGTCAAAATTAAACTTTCATGATTCGGATAGAGCAGTGATTTTTAACCTTTTTTTTTGCCGTGGCACACTTTTTTACATTAAAAAATACTGTGGCACACCACCATCCCAAAATTTAAAAAAAAATCACACATTGTAGCCTAATACACACACACACTGTATGTATTGTGCTGTTATGCCATGCCTCCTACAAACTACCCCTGCACTGGGAGTAAAAAACAAGCAAAGTTTAAAAAATATGTCACACTGTTGCCAGTCTGCCGCGGCATACCTGAGGATCTCTCACGGCACACTAGTGTGCCACGGCACACTGGTTGAAAAACACTGGGATAGAGCATGCATTTTTAAAAACGTTCTAATTTACTTCTGTTATCAAATGTGCTTTGTTCTCTTGGTATATTTTATTGAAGAGTAAATCTAGTACAGCAGTGTTTTGCAACATTGTATAACAAAGCTACAAATATTGTTGCAAAACACTGCTGCCATACTAAAGACGTGCACACTCCTGAGCTCTTATGAGCCCACCTAGATTTACTCTTCAATAAAAGATACCAAGAGAACAAAGCACATTTGATAACAGAAGTAAATTGGAAAGTTGTTTAAAATTGCATGCTCTATCTGAATTATTAAAGTTTAATATTCACTTTATTGTCCCTTTAAACTGTTACATTCCTTTCCCATATTGTATTTTGTAGGTATTTCAGCCTTCCATCTCCTAGAAATTGATCAATTTATTGCACAGAACAAATGTATTTTAGCTTCACAATTTAGAATGTACTGCTTTGGGAACAATCATATCATCAGCAATAAGTACTGTGTTTCAGTGATCAGTTAGGCCTATAGCAAATACGTATCTGCATAAAATGTTAAACAAATAGTTGTCTTGTTTGTGCTTGGTAATGAAAAACTGCATTTTATGCATGAGTACAAAAGAGAATGTAGAATTTCAGACCACATACTGAGCATTATTTATGAAATTGAAGTGAGGCATCATGGAGACTGGATGTAACAGAGCACCATATGACAGGTAGGTGGTACACAACAGTATAACAAGGGAAATTGTAGGAAAACCCAACTGGTACTATGTGCTGTGCAAGCTATTGTCATATTAACCCCTAAGTATTTATTTGAACTGCTTACTATAAATCCCCAAACTAACCCCACAATACACCATACTTGCACCACAAATGCCTCCTATCTAAACTACTCCCAAATTGTCATACCACACACAAGGGATTCTGCTCCCATGGCAACCCTCCTGTGACTTCCCCTAATGCGAGAGAGTCACTAAGGGTAAATCGGAGAAACATACTCAGCAGGCTGTTTGAGGGGTGCATCTCTGGAGTTCTCGAAGAACAGCAAATCCCGGCAAATTTTCATAGCATACTTTGTTTTAAATGCTTATAAAACATTTTGTTGGCAGATATTGTATAGTGCAGTGCTAAATGCCTCAGTTTTAATTTTAGAAAAAAAATAACATTTAAGGATGTAAGAAATGAAGAGATAACAAGTAAATTTAATTTGCTTCTAGCTCAGCCTACTGATGACTTCTCTTTTTAGTGTACAAAAAAATCCATCCTTTTATTGTGTTTCTATTTCTGGATATAAGATGTGTGTGACTGCTGCCTAATATACCTACAAACATCTAATATCCAGAAACCCTGGATAGAGCATTAAACTTTAGGAAAGCACATCCTGGCCTGAACCTTTAACTAAAGGTACTCCTGAATTTAGACGGTTAACTGCTTTAAGTCCTGTATGTTCACATGGTGAATACTGTACATTTCAGACATGTATCTACCTGACAGATTGTAATAAAGTCTTGATATTGTCTAAAATCTCTTCCATTTTTCTGTATCATCGATTCCTTAATTCCTTACATTAAGATTCTAATATAAGCAGCTATCTTAGTGGTGATTTAAATTTTAACTTAAATAGTCAATTGACAAAGCATGTGTTATATAGTTCACAATAGATAAAAATATTATAGCGCCAAACAAGACATGAAAAACACAAGCTCCTCTGAAATCTCCTAAACTGATACAAAATAGTTTAAAACATAAGAGGAGCGCCACAGGGAAGGGCTAACGTGTTTTATATATCTAGTGTATACAATTTAAATACCTGGGGGGAAAAAATAAATATATATATATACAGAGAGAGCGATAATTTATTAAGCAAAATAGTGGATTAATAAAAACAATAGTAGCTACATAAAAACAAAATATCTAGCTTAGATCGATACAATCAAAGGGATCCCAAAAATGACACAAATAATTGATGAAAGAATCAGTGAGCTCAAATTAAAGTCCCAAAGTATCTCCTAAAGGGGGGTCCAAAAAAGTATATAGTGTCCAAATGGTGTATATGTAAATCCGATTGAAGACGGTGGTAAAAAGAAAAGTGAAAAAATATGTAAGCGTGTATGTCCAAGTGAATCCAAAAAAAAAGAAAAATACAAAAAGATATATTCCAAAAATAGGTTATAAGGTGAATCCAAATAGAAGTCTGTGCGATTCTCCAATGAATAAAATGTGTAATATGGTTCTCAGTTCAGACTCTATTCTAAATTGTGAGGTCTTTACCTTTTTATTGCTTGCTTTTATCTATAATTTCTTCCATCGACAGTACAGATAATATGGCTCTGAGTTATAAGAGATCTATCATTGCTGAAACTACCCAATACAGTTTAAAGTGGATGAAACATTTATATAAGTGACAGGATATTATTTAAGCCAGAATAGGGACACACGCAAAGGTCAGTTTCAGAGCTCAAGTGTTGGGGAGTAATTGGCTGACAAAATGTAAAGAAAAAAATGAGGTAATGTAAAAATAATTGTTATATGCACAAACTTGTACTTAAAGGGACAGTAAAGTCAAAATTAAACTTTCATGATTCTGGTAGAGCATGCAATTTTAGAAATGTTCTAATTTACTTCTGTTCTGTTGGTATCTTTAATTGAAGAGTAAAACTAGGTAGGCTGATAAGAGCTCAGGAGTGTGCACGTGTCTAGTACAGCAGTGTTTTGCAACATTGTATAACAAAGCTACAAATATTGTTGCAAAACACTGCTGCCATAGAGTACTAAAGACGTGCACACTCCTGAGCTCTTATGAGCCCACCTAGATTTACTCTTCAATAAAAGATACCAAGAGAACAAAGCAAATTAGTTGTTTCTGTTACCTACAAAATACAATATGGGAAAGTAATGTAGTTCAGCATTTCATCTCCTAGAAATTGATCAATTTATTGCACAGAATAAATGTATTTTAGCTTCACAATTTATAATGTACTGCTTTGGGAACAATCATATCATCAGCAATAAGTACTGTGTTTCAGTGATCAGTTAGGCCTATAGCAAATACGTATCTGCATAAAATGTTAAACAAATAGTTGTCTTGTTTGTGCTTGGTAATGAAAAAGTGCCTTTCTCTTGTAAGGTGTATCCAGTCCACGGGTTCATCCATTTCTTGTGGGATATTCTCCTTCCCAACAGGAAGTTGCAAGAGGACACCCACAGCAGAGCTGTCTATACAGGGAGTGCAGAATTATTAGGCAAATGAGTATTTTGACCACATCATCCTCTTTATGCATGTTGTCTTACTCCAAGCTGTATAGGTTCGAAAGCCTACTACCAATTAAGCATATTAGGTGATGTGCATCTCTGTAATGAGAAGGGGTGTGGTCTAATGACATCAACACCCTATATCAGGTGTGCATAATTATTAGGCGACTTCCTTTCCTTTGGCAAAATGGGTCAAAAGAAGGACTTGACAGGCTCAGAAAGGTAAAAAATAGTGAGATATCTTGCAGAGGGATGCAGCACTCTTAAAATTGCAAAGCTTCTGAAGCGTGATCATCGAACAATCAAGCGTTTCATTCAAAATAGTCAACAGGGTCGCAAGAAGCGTGTGGAAAAACCAAGGCGCAAAATAACTGCCCATGAACTGAGAAAAGTCAAGCGTGCAGCTGCCAAGATGCCACTTGCCACCAATTTGGCCATATTTCAGAGCTGCAACATCACTGGAGTGCCCAAAAGCACAAGGTGTGCAATACTCAGAGACATGGCCAAGGTAAGAAAGGCTGAAAGACGACCACCACTGAACTAGACACACAAGCTGAAACGTCAAGACTGGGCCAAGAAATATCTCAAGACTGATTTTTCTAAGGTTTTATGGACTGATGAAATGAGAGTGAGTCTTGATGGGCCAGATGGATGGGCCCGTGGCTGGATTGGTAAAGGGCAGAGAGTTCCAGTCCGACTCAGACGCCAGCAAGGTGGAGGTGGAGTACTGGTTTGGGCTGGTATCATCAAAGATGAGCTTGTGGGGCCTTTTCGGGTTGAGTATGGAGTCAAGCTCAACTCCCAGTCCTAATGCCAGTTTCTGGAAGACACCTTCTTCAAGCAGTGGTACAGGAAGAAGTCTGCATCCTTCAAGAAAAACATGATTTTCATGCAGGACAATGCTCCATCACACGCGTCCAAGTACTCCACAGCGTGGCTGGCAAGAAAGGGTATAAAAGAAGAAAATCTAATGACATGGCCTCCTTGTTCACCTGATCTGAACCCCATTGAGAATCTGTGGTCCATCATCAAATGTGAGATTTACAAGGAGGGAAAACAGTACACCTCTCTGAACAGTGTCTGGGAGGCTGTGGTTGCTGCTGCACGCAATGTTGATGGTGAACAGATCAAAACACTGACAGAATCCATGTATGGCAGGCTTTTGAGTGTCCTTGCAAAGAAAGGTGGCTATATTGGTCACTGATTTGTTTTTGTTTTGTTTTTGAATGTCAGAAATGTATATTTGTGAATGTTGAGATGTTATATTGGTTTCACTGGTAAAAATAAATAATTGAAATGGGTATATATTTGTTTTTTGTTAAGTTGCCTAATAATTATGCACAGTAATAGTCACCTGCACACACAGATATCCCCCTAAAATAGCTATAACTAAAAACAAACTAAAAACTACTTCCAAAACTATTCAGCTTTGATATTAATGAGTTTTTTGGGTTCATTGAGAACATGGTTGTTGTTCAATAATAAAATTAATCCTCAAAAATACAACTTGCCTAATAATTCTGCACTCCCTGTATAGCTCCTCCCCTAACTGCCGCCCCCAGTCATTCTCTTGCAACTCTCGACAAGAAAGGAAGTATCAAGAGATATGTGGTGACTTAGTGTAGTTTTACCTTCTATCAAGATTTTGTTATTTTTAAACGGTACCGGCGTTGTACTGTTTTACTCTCAGGCAGAAATTAGAAGAAGAATTCTGCCTGGAGGTTTGATGATCTTAGCTGTTTTGTAACTAAGGTCCATTGCTGTTCTCACACATAACTGAAGAATATGGGAAAACTTCAGTTGGGGGAACGGTCTGCAGATTACCTGCTTTGAGGTATGTTCAGTATTTTTATTTCTAGAGAGATGAATAAGTTCTAGAAAATGCTGACAGAGCCTTGTGTATTTGAGGTAAGCCTGATGCAATGATTTAACAGCGACTGGGATCATGCTTACAAAACAGGGTAATACTCATGTTAATACTCATATTACTTAGTGACAAAACGTTTACATGATTTCATAAATAGGACGTTTTCTCCAACATTGGTGTGTCCGGTCCATGGCGTCATCCATAACTTGTGGGAATATTCTCCTCCCCAACAGGAAATGGCAAAGAGCACAGCAAAAGCTGTCCATATAGTCCCTCCCAGGCTCCGCCCCCCCCCAGTCATTCTCTTTGCCGCTCTGAACAAGTAGCATCTCCACGGAGATGGTGAAGAGTATGTGGTGTTTAGTTGTAGTTTTTATTCTACTATCAAGAGTTTGTTATTTTAAAATAGTGCTGGTATGTACTATTTACTCTGAAACAGAAAAAGATGAAGAGTTCTGTTTGTGAGAGGAGTATGATTTTAGCAGCAGTAACTAAAATCGATTGCTGTTCCCACACAGGACTGTTGAGAGGAGATAACTTCAGTTGGGGGGAACAGTTGGCAGACTTTTCTGCTTAAGGTATGACTAGCCATATTTCTAACAAGACTGTGTAATGCTGGAAGGCTGTCATTTTTCCCCTCATGGGGATCGGTAAGCCATTTTCTTAGTCTCAAACAGAATAAAGGGCTTAATATGGGCTTTAAAACTGGTAGACACTTTTATGGGCTAGATCGATTGCTTTATTTAGGCATTTTAAACAGTTTGATGTTGATATTCACACTTTATAACTTTGGGGAACGTTTTTTTACGTCAGGCACTGGTTTAGACACCTTTCCAGTCAGGAAAGGCCTTTCTCAGTAGTAGGCAGAGCCTCATTTTCGCGCCATTACTGCGCAGTTACTTTTGAGAGCAGTACATGCTGCTGCATGTGTGTGGGTCTGGAATTAGTTGAAAAGGTTCCTAGAAGGCTTCATTTGGCATTGTATACTCCCCTGGGTTTGGTGAAGTCGCAGCAAAGGCTGGGGCTGGACTGTAAGGGGGTTAAAACTGTAAACGGCTCCGGTTTCCACATTTTAAGGGTTAACAGCCTGAAATTTGGGGTGCAATGCTTTGAATGCTTTAAGACACTGTGGTGAAAATTTGATTAAGATTGAATAATTCCTTCATAGTTTTTCACATATTCAGTAATAAAGTGTACCCTGTTTAAAATTTAAAGAGACAGTAACGGTTTTGTTTTAAAACGTTTTTTGTACTTTATTGACAAGTTTAAGCCTGTTTAACATGTCTGTGCCTTCAGATAGACTATGTTCTGTATGTATGGAAGCCAATGTGTCTCCCCCTTCAAATATGTGTGATAATTGTGCCATAGCGTCCAAACAAAGTAAGTACAGTACTGCCACAGATAGTAAAGTTACCCAAGATGATTCATCAGATGAAGGGAGTAGACATAGTTCTACATCATCTCCCTCTGTGTCTACCAGTTTTGCCCACTCAAGAGACCCCTAGTACTTCTAGCGCGCCAATGCTTGTTACTATGCAACAATTGACGGCAGTAATGGATAACTCCATAGCAAATATTTTATCCAAAATGCCTGCATTTCAGAGAAAGCGCGATTGCTCTGTTTTAAACACTGTAGAGCAGTCATACCCTCACACCAATCTGAAGGGGCTATGAGGGAGGTTTTGTCAGATGGGGAAATTTCTGATTCAGGAAGAATTTCTCAGCAGGCAGAACCTTTAAATGTAAATTAGAGCATCTCCGCGCACTGCTTAAGGAGGTGCTATCTACTCTGGATGATTGTGACAACCTGGTCATCCCAGAAAAATTGTGCAAGATGGACAAGTTCCTAGAGGTCCCGGTGCACCCCGACGCTTTTCCAATACCCAAGCGGGTGGCGGACATAGTGAATAAGGAGTGGGAGAAACCTGGCATACCTTTTGTCCCTCCTCCTATATTTAAGAAATGATTTCCTATGGTCGACCCCAGAAAGGACTTATGGCAAACAGTCCCTAAGGTCGAGGGGGCGGTTTCTACACTAGCCAAACGCACGACCATTCCTATTGAGGACAATTGTGCTTTCAAAGATCCTATGGATAAAAAACTGGAGGGTTTGCTTAAAAAGATTTTTGTACAGCAGGGTTACCTCCTTCAACCTATTTCGTGTATTATTCCTGTCACTACAGCAGCGTGGTTCTGGTTCGAAGAACTAGAAAAATCGCTCAGTAGAGAGACTCCGTATGAGGAGGTTATGGACAGAATTCACGCACATAAGTTAGCTAATTCCTTTATTTTAGATGCCGCTTTGCAGTTAGCGAGATTAGCGGCGAAAAATTCAGGGTTTGCAATTGTGGCACGCAGAGCGCTCTGGTTAAAGTCTTGGTCGGCGGATGTATCTTCCAAGACAAAATTGCTTAATATCCCTTTCAAAGTTAAGACCCTCTTTGGGCCAGAATTGAAAGAGATTATTTCAGATATCACTGGGGGTAAGGGCCATGCCCTCCCACAAGATAGGCCTTTCAAGGCTAAGAATAAGTCCAATTTTTGTTCCTTTCGCAATTTCAGGAACGGACCGGCCTCCAACTCTGCAGCCTCTAGACAAGAGGGTAACGCTTCCCAGTCTAAACCAGCTTGGAAACCGATGCAAGGCTGGAACAAGGGTAAGCAGGCCAAGAAACCTGCTGCTGCTACCAAGACAGCATGAAGAGGTAGCCCCCGATCCGGGACCGGATCTAGTAGGGGGCAGACTCTCTCTCTTTGCTCAGGCTTGGACAAGAGATGTTCAGGATCCCTGGGCACTAGAAATAGTCTCTCAGGGTTATCTTCTAGAATTCAAGGAACTACCCCCAAGGGGAAGGTTCCACATGTCTCGCTTATCTTCAAACCAAATAAAGAGACAGGCATTCTTACATTGTGTAGAAAACCTGTTAAAAATGGAAGTGATACACCCAGTTCCAACTGTGGAACAAGGTCTGGGGTTTTACTCAAATCTGTTTGTAGTTCCCAAAAAAGAGGGAACTTTCAGACCAATTCCGGATTTAAAAATTCTAAACAAATTTCTCAGAGTGCCATCGTTCAAAATGTCAACTATTAGAACGATTTTACCTACAATCCAGGAGGGTCAATTTATGACTACCGTGGATTTAAAGGATGCGTATCTACATATTCCTATCCACAAAGATCATCATCAGTTCCTAAGGTTCGCCTTTCTGGACAAACATTACGAGTTTGTGGCTCTCCCATTCGGGCTAGCCACTGCTCCAAGGATTTTCACAAAGGTGCTCGGGTCCCTTTTAGTGGTTCTAAGACCAAGGGGCATTGCAGTGGCACCTTACTTGGACGACATCCTAATTCAAGCGTCGTCTCTTTCCAAAGCAAAGGCTCACACAGACATTGTTCTAGCCTTTCTCAGATCTCACGGGTGGAAGGTGAACATAGAAAAAAGTTCCCTGTCTCCGTCGACAAGAGTCCCCTTCTTGGGGACAATAATAGATTCTTTAGAAATGAAGATTTTCCTGACAGATGTCAGAAAGTCAAAGCTTCTAAACGCTTGGTCTTCACTCTATTCTACGGCTTTCCATAGCTCAGTGCATGGAAGTAGTAGGGTTGATGGTTGCAGCAATGGACATAGTTCCTTTTGCCCGAATTCATCTAAGACCATTACAACTGTGCATGCTCAAACAGTGTAATGGGGACTATACAGACTTGTCCCCAGTGATTCAAATAGATCAGATGACCAGAGACTCACTCCGTTGGTGGCTGACCCAGGATCACCTGTCCCAGGGAATGAGCTTCCGCAGACCAGAGTGGGTCATCGTCACGACCGACGCCAGTCTATTAGGCTGGGGCGCGGTCTGGGACTTCCTGAAAGCTCAGGGCCTCTGGTCTCGGGAAGAGTCTCTTCTCCCGATAAACATTCTGGAACTGAGAGCGATATTCAATGCTCTCCAGGCTTGGCCTCAACTAGCAAAGGCCAGATTCATAAGATTCCAATCAGACAACATGACGACTGTTGCTTACATCAACCATCAGGGGGGAACAAGGAGTTCTCTGGCGATGAGAGAGGTGTCCAAAATCATCAAATGGGCGGAGGATCACTCCTGCCACCTATCTGCGATCCACATCCCAGGAGTAGACAACTGGGAGGCGGATTATCTGAGTCGTCAGACTTTCCATCCGGGGGAGTGGGAACTTCACCCGGAGGTGTTTGCCCAGTTGACCCAATTATGGGGGTTTCCAGACATGGATCTGATGGCGTCTCGTCAGAACTTCAAGGTTCCTTGGTACGGGTCCAGATCCAGGGATCCCAAGGCGACTCTAGTGGATGCATTGGTGGCGCCTTGGGCCTTCAACCTAGCTTATGCGTTTCCACCGTTCCCTCTCATTCCCAGGCTGGTAGCCAGGATCAAACAGGAGAAGGCCTCTGTGATTTTGATAGCTCCTGCGTGGCCACGCAGGACTTGGTATGCAGTCCTGGTGAATATGTCATCGGCTCCTCAATGGAAGCTACCTTTGAGACAGGATCTTCTAGTACAAGGTCCATTCGAACATCCAAACCTAGTTTCTCTCCAGCTGACTGCTTGGAAATTGAACGCTTGATTTTATCTAAGCGTGGGTTTTCGGATTCCGTGATAGATACTCTGGTACAAGCCAGAAAACCTGTAACTAGAAAGATTTACCATAAAATATGGAAAAGATATATCTGTTGGTGTGAATCCAAGGGATTCTCATGGAGTAGGATTAAAATTCCCAGGATCCTTTCCTTTCTGCAAGAAGGTTTGGATAAGCGATTGTTCTTTAAAAGGACAGATTTCTGCTCTATCTGTCTTGTTACACAAACGACTGGCAGCTGTGCCAGATGTTCAAGCTTTTGTACAGGCTTTAGTCAGGATCAAGCCTGTTTACAGACCTTTGACTCCTCCTTGGAGTCTAAATTTTGTTCTTTCAGTTCTTCAAGGGGTTCCGTTTGAACCCTTGCATTCCATAGATATCAAGTTGTTATCTTGGAAAGTTCTGTTTTTGGTTGCTATTTCTTCTGCTAGAAGAGTTTCTGAATTATCTGCTCTGCAGTGTAATCCACCCTATCTGGTGTTCCATTCAGATAAGGTTGTTTTGCATACTAAACCTGGTTTCCTTCCAAAAGTAGTTTCCAACAAAAATATTAACCAGGAAATAGTTGTGCCTTCTTTGTGCCCGAATCCAGTTTCAAAGAAGGAACGTTTGTTACACAATTTAGATGTAGTCCGTGCTTTAAAGTTCTATTTAGAAGCAACAAAGGATTTCAGACAAACGTCTTCACTGTTTGTCGTTTATTCTGGCAAGAGGAGAGGTCAAAAAGCTACTGCTACCTCTCTTTCCTTTTGGCTGAAAAGCATCATCCGATTGGCTTACGAGACTGCCGGACGGCAGCCTCCTGAACGAATCACAGCTCATTCTACTAGGGCTGTGGCTTCCTCATGGGCCTTCAAGAACGAGGCTTCTGTTGACCAGATATGTAAGGCAGCGACTTGGTCTTCTCTGCACACTTTTGCCAAATTCTACAAATTTGATACTTTTGCTTCTTCGGAGGCTATTTTTGGGAGAAAGGTTTTGCAAGCCGTGGTGCCTTCTGTTTAGGTAACCCGATTGGCTCCCTCCCTTCATCCGTGTCCTAAAGCTTTGGTATTGGTTCCCACAAGTTATGGATGACGCCGTGGACCGGACACACCAATGTTGGAGAAAACAGAATTTATGCTTACCTGATAAATTACTTTCTCCAACGGTGTGTCCGGTCCACGGCCCGCCCTGGTTTTTTAATCAGGTTTGATAAATTTCTTTCTTTAACTACAGTCACCACGGCACCCTATAGTTTCTCCTTTATTTCTCCTGTCCGTCGGTCGAATGACTGGGGGGGTGGAGCCTGGGAGGGACTATATGGACAGCTTTTGCTGTGCTCTTTGCCATTTCCTGTTGGGGAGGAGAATAGTCCCACAAGTTATGGATGACGCCGCGGACCGGACACACCGTTGGAGAAAGTAATTTATCAGGTAAGCATAAATTCTGTTTTTTCTCTGAGGGAGATAAGTCTTTATTTGGGGCCTAGTTTCCACATGGCTAGTCAGATACTCCTAGGAGTATTTTCTTAAGGCCCCTCTGGCATCCAGTACATGGTGGGAGGGGCCTATTTTAGCACTCTAACTACGCAGTTTTAATTCAGACTGAGACATCCAGCTTCCCTAGAGGAGTACTCTGGCATCTGAGGACCATTTCAAAGGGGTTATTTCTGCACAAAATCGTATTTGAGGGCAGGTAGGAGCCTCAGCAGAGCTGTGGCAAGGTGCTCAATTGACAACGTTTTTTAACATTTTTCAATCCGGTTTGGGGCCTAAGGGGTTAATCATCCATTTGCAAGTGGGTGCAATGTTGCTTTAGTCCCTTACACACACTGTAAAAATTTCAAAGATTTTACTGTATTTTTACACTGTTTTGATGTTTAAGTGCTATTTTTTTTCTCTTAAAGGCACAGTAACGTTTTTGTTTAATTGCTGTTTCACCTTTATTAAAGTGTTTTCCAAGCTTGCTTGTCTCATTACTAGTCTGTTTAAACATGTCTGACATAGAGGAAACTCCTTGTTCAATATGTTTGGAAGCCATGGTGGAACCCCCTCTTAGAATGTGTACCAAATGTACTGATATTTCTATAAACTATAAAGACTATATTATGGCTCTTAAAGATTTATCCTCAGGGGATTCTCTGACTGAAAAGAGGGAGATTATGCCATCTAGCTCTCCCCATGTCTCAGAACCTATAACTCCCGCTCAAGTGACGCCAAGTACATCTAGCGCGTCTAATTCTTTTACCTTACAGGACATGGCGGCAGTTATGAATGCTACCCTCTCAGAGGTATTTTCCAAACTGCCAGGGTTACAAGGAAAGCGAGACAGCTCTGGGGCTAGAACTAATACAGAGCTTTCTGACGCTTTAATGCCTGTGTCCGATATACCCTCACAATGCTCAGAAGCCGAGGCAGGTGAGCTTCTATCTGTGGGTGACATTTCAGACTCAGGGAAGGCGTTACTTCAGTCTGATTCTGAAATGACAGCATTTAAATTTAATTTTGAACACCTCCGCTTATTGCTTAGGGAGGTTTTAGCGACTCTGGATGACTGTGACCCCACTGTGGTTCCAGAGAAATTGTGTAAAATGGACAAATACTTTGCAGTGCATGTTTACACTTTTCCAGTCCCTAAGAGGTTTTTCGGAAATTATTATTAAGGAATGGGATAGACCAGGTGTAGCGTTCTCTCCCCCTCCTGCTTTTAAAAAGATGTTTCCCATAGATGCCACCATACGGGACTCGTGGCAGACGGTTCCTAAGGTGGAGGGAGCAGTCTCTACCCTAGCTAAGCGTACAACTATCCCCGTCGAGGACAGTTGTGCTTTCCTAGATCCTATGGATAAAAAATTGGAGGGTCTCCTTAAGAAAATTTTTATACATCAAGGTTTTATTCTCCAGCCTCTTGCAGGCATTGCCCCAGTTACTGCTGCAGCGGCTTTTTGGTTTGAGTCTCTTGAGGAGGCTCTACAGGTGGAGACCCCGCTAGACGATATTCTAGACAGGATTAAAGCTCTTAAATTAGCTAACTCCTTTATTTCCTTAGGATAGGTCCAATAAGTTAAGGACCAAACTGAATAATTTTCGTTCCTTTCGAAACTTCAAGAGTGGCGCAGCTTCAATTTCCTCTAATGCAAAACGAGAGGGAAATTTTGCCCAGTCTAAACCAGTCTGGAGACCTAACCAGGCTTGGAACAAGGGGAAGCAGGCCAAGAAACCTGCGGCTGCCTCTAAGACAGCATGAAGGAGTAGCCCCCGATCCGGGACCGGATCTAGTAGGGGGCAGACTTTCCCTCTTCGCCCAGGCTTGGGCAAGAGATGTCCAGGATCCCTGGGCATTAGAGATTGTTTCCCAGGGATATCTTCTGGACTTCAAAGCTTCATCTCCCAAGGGGAGATTTCATCTCTCACAATTATCTGTAAACCAGATAAAGAGAAAGGCTTTCTTACGTTGTGTTCAAGACCTACTGGTTATGGGAGTGATCCACCCAGTTCCAAAGGAGGAACAGGGGCAGGGCTTCTATTCAAATCTGTTTATAGTTCCCAAAAAAGAGGGAACTTTCAGAACAATCTTGGATCTCAAGATCCTAAACAAATTTCTCAGGGTCCCATCCTTCAAGATGGACACTATCCGAACCATCCTCCCTATGATCCAGGAGGGTCAATATATGACTACCGTGGACTTAAAGGATGCTTATCTCCACATTCCGATTCACAAAGATCATCATCAGTTCCTCAGGTTCGCCTTCTTAGACAGGCATTACCAGTTTGTGGCTCTTCCCTTCGGGTTAGCCACGGCACCAAGAATCTTTACGAAGGTTCTAGGGTCCCTACTGGCGGTTCTAAGGCCACGGGGCATAGCAGTGGCTCCTTACCTAGACGACATTCTGATACAGGCGTTGACTTTTTAAATCGCCAATTCCCATACGGACATTGTTCTGGCCTTTCTGAGGTCTCACGGGTGGAAGGTGAACGAAGAAAAGAGTTCTCTCTCCCCTCTCACAAGAGTTTCCTTCCTAGGAACACTGATAGATTCAGTAGAAATGAAAATTTTTCTGACAGAGGTCAGATTATCAAAGCTTCTAACTTCCTGCCGTGCTCTTCATTCCACTTCTCGGCCGTCAGTGGCTCAGTGTATGGAAGTAATCGGCCTAATGGTAGCGGCAATGGACATAGTTCTGTTTGCCCGCCTACATCTCAGACCACTGCAACTTTGCATGCTCAATCAGTGGAATGGGGACTACACAGATTTGTCCCCTCTGCTAAATCTGGATCAAGGGACCAGGGATTCTCTTCTCTGGTGGTTATCTTGGGTCCATCTGTCCAGGGGAATGAGTTTCCGCAGGCCAGAGTGGACTATAGTGATGACAGATGCCAGCCTTCTGGGCTGGGGCGTGGTCTGGAACTCCCTGAAGGCTTAGGGTTCATGGACTCAGGAGGAAGCCCTCCTTCTGATAAACATTCTGGAACTGAGAGCAATATTCAATGCTCTTCAGGCTTGGCCTCAACTAGCTGCGGTCAGGTTCATCAGATTTCAGTTGGACAATATCACGACTGTAGCCTATATCAACCATCAGGGGGGAACAAGAAGCCCTCTGGCAATCTTGGAGGTTTCAAAGATAATTCTATGGGCAGAGGTTCACTCTTGCCATCTCTCAGCTATCTATATCCCAGGAGTAGAGAACTGGGAGGCGGATTTTCTAAGTCGGCAGACTTTTCATCCTGGGGAGTGGGAGCTCCATCCGGAGGTATTTGCCCAGCTGATTCAACTATGGGGCAAACCAGAACTGGATCTGATGGCGTCTCGTCAGAACGCCAAGCTTCCTTGTTACGGGTCCAGTTCAAGGGATCCTCAGGCAGCGCTGATAGATGCTCTAGCAGCGCCCTGGTCCTTCAGCCTGGCTTATATGTTCCCACCATTTCCTCTCCTCCCTCGTCTGATTGCCAAGATCAAGCAGGAGAGAGCTTTGGTGATTTTGATAGCACCTGCGTGGCCACGCAGGACTTGGTATGCAGATCTGGTGGACATGTCATCCCTTCCACCATGGTCTCTGCCGCTGAGGCAGGACCTTCTACTCCAAGGTCCATTCAAACATCCAAATCTAATTTCTCTGCGGCTGACTGCTTGGAGATTGAACGCTTGATTTTATCAAAACGTGGTTTCTCTGAGTCGGTTATTGATACCTTAATTCAGGCTCGAAAGCCTGTCACCAGGAAAATCTATCATAAGATATGGTGTAAATATCTTCATTGGTGTGAATCCAAGGGTTACTCATGGAGTAAAGTCAGGATTCCTAGGATATTATCCTTTCTCCAAGAAGGATTGGAGAAGGGATTGTCAGCTAGTTCCTTAAAGGGACAGATTTCTGCTATGTCTATTCTTCTACACAAGCGTCTGGCAGACGTTCCAGACGTTCAGGCGTTTTGTCAGGCTTTGGTTAGAATCAAGCCTGTGTTTAAACCTGTTGCTCCACCATGGAGCCTATACTTAGTTCTTCCGTAGATATCAAGCTTTTATCTTGGAAAGTTCTGTTTTTGGTAGCTATCTCTTCGGCTCGTAGAGTTTCAGAGTTATCTGCCTTACAGTGTGATTCTCCTTATCTGATCTTCCATGCAGATAAGGTAGTTTTGCGTACCAAACCTGGGTTTCTTCCTAAGGTGGTATCTAATAAGAATATCAATCAGGAGATTGTTGTTCCGTCACTGTGTCCTAATCCTTCTTCAAAGAAGGAACGTCTATTACACAATCTTGACGTGGTTCGTGCTTTAAAGTTTTATTTACAAGCTACTAAGGATTTTCGTCAAACATCTGCATTGTTTGTTGTCTACTCTGGACAGAGGAGAGGCCAAAAGGCTTCGGCATCTTCTCTTTCTTTTTGGTTGAGAAGCATAATCCGTTTAGCTTATGAGACTGCTGGCCAGCAGCCTCCTGAAAGAATTACAGCTCATTCTACTAGAGCGGTAGCTTCCACATGGGCTTTTAAACATGAGGCCTCTGTTGAACAGATTTGTAAGGTGGCGACTTGGTCTTCGCTTCATACTTTTTCTAAATTCTACAAATTTGATACTTTTGCTTCCTCTCAGGCTATTTTTGGGAGAAAGGTCTTGCAGGCAGTGGTGCCTTCCGTTTAAGTTCCTGCCTTGTCCCTCCCTTCATCCGTGTCCTAAAGCTTTGGTATTGGTATCCCACAAGTAATGGATGAACCCGTGGACTGGATACACCTTACAAGAGAAAACAAAATTTATGCTTACCTGATAAATTTCTTTCTCTTGTGGTGTATCCAGTCCACGGCCCGCCCTGTCACTTTAAGGCAGGTGTTTTTTATTTTTAAACTACAGTCACCACTGCACCCTATAGTTTCTCCTTTTTCTTGCTTGTCTTCGGTCGAATGACTGGGGGTGGCAGTTAGGGGAGGAGCTATATAGACAGCTCTGCTGTGGGTGTCCTCTTGCAACTTTCTGTTGGGAAGGAGAATATCCCACAAGTAATGGATGAACCCGTGGACTGGATACACCACAAGAGAAAGAAATTTATCAGGTAAGCATAAATTTTGTTTTTATGCATGAGTACAAAAGAGAAGGTAGAATTTCAGACCACATACTGAACATTATTTATGAAATTGAAGTGAGGCATCATGGAGACTGGATGTAATAGAGCACCATATGACAGGTAGGTGGTACACAACAATATAACAAGGGAAATTGTAGGAAAACCCAACTGGTACTATGTGCTGTGAAAGCTATTGTCATATTAACCCCTAAGTATTTATTTGAACTGCTTACTATAAATCCCCAAACTAACCCCACAATACACCATACTTGCACCACAAATGCCTCCTATCTAAACTACTCCCAAATTGTCATACCACTCACAAGGGATTCTGCTCCCATGGCAACCCTCCTGTGACTTCCCCTAATGCGAGAGAGTCACTAATTGAAGGGCATCCTTAAAGGGACATGAAACCCCAATTTCTTTCATGTAATTGGCAAGAGTCCATGAGCTAGTGACATATGGGATATACAATCCTACCGGGAAGGGCAAAGTTTACCAAACCTCAAATGCCTATAAATACACCTACCACACCCACAACTCAGTTTTACAAACTTTGCCTCCTATGGAGGTGGTGAATTAAGTTTGTGCTTGATTTTTATGATTTCTTCTATGATAAGCGCTTCTAAGCATTCTGAAGCCCAATTCCTCTCAGAGTACAGTGTTTGTCAGGGATGTGAATAGAGTATCACCTATTGATTTTTATGGTTTCTCTTATGGGAAATCTTTTTAAGGGTTCTCTGTTAACGGTCGTGGGGATTCATCTCCTACCTCCCTTTTCAGATCGACGATATACTCATACTATTACCTCTGCTGATAGTTTTCAGTACTGGTTTGGCTATCTGCTATATGTGGATGGGTGTCTTTCGGTAAGTATGTATTATTATTTAAGACACTCTCAACTATGGTTGGCGCTTTATGTATTTTTATAAAGTTCTAAATATATGTATTTACTTATATTTGCCATGAGTCAGGACTATGTGTATTTCTCTTTGCAATCTAGCAGTTTCAGTATGGGAATTATGTTTTAGGAAGTTTTTTTTCTTACCTGGGGTATAGTCTCTTTTCCAATTTGACTTGTTTTTCTTTTAATCTTGCGGGCATATTAGGCTCGCGAGGGCGCAATATGCTGTTATTTATTGCGTCATTCTTGGCACGATAATTTTTTGGTGTGAATGTGCGTCTATGATGACGCAAGTTCGTAGTTTCCTGCATCTTAGTTGATGCCAGGTTGTTTGGCGCATAGTTGTGTCTGTTATGACGCAAGTTGCATCATTTCCGGATGTTTGTTGGCGGCAAAAAATGTTATACTTCCTTTTGCATCGTGCGTCATACTTGGCGCCAACAAATTTGTTTTTTTTTACACCACTTCCTGTATGCTCCTTGCCTTCTTTATGCTCAGAGGGCTATGCTATTTGCTTTTTTGCCTATTTTAGCATTTGCATTTTTTTCCCATTCCTGAAACTGCTATATGAGGAAATAAGATATTTTTGTTTAAATGTTATTTTTTTCTTTTACATTTTACAAGATGTCTCAATTTGATCCTGTCCCAGAAGCTGCTGTTGGAACCATTATGCCTGAACACAGTTCTACTAAAGCTAAGTGTATCTGTTGTAAGCTTGCGGAGACTATGGCCCCTAGTTATCAAGCCGTCAACCTCAAATATGCTGGCATTCCGCAGCGTATTTGAGGCGAGGCTGATTTGCCTAAGTTATCAAGCCCTACAAACCGGCAAAAGTAGAATCTGGTGACGTAAGCATCGATCTGCCGGACTCAGTCCGATACAGATCGATTCTTACGTCACTCCAGATGTTCCGAACGCAAGTTTGGCACAATCTGACTACTTTTGCTAGTTATCAAAATCCCAGCAGGTACGCTCGGCACTTTTACGGCCCAGTGTACCTGGTTTTCAAACCGCCGCCCTGGAGGTGGCGGATCCCATAGGAATCAATGGGAGTCAGACCATAGCGAAAGTTCAAGTTCGCTGCTGCCTGACATCCCATTCATTCCTATGGGAAGTGTGTACACCTAACACCCTAACATGTACCTCGAGTCTAAGCACCCATAATCTGCCCCCCCCTACACCGCCGCCACCTATATTAAACATTTTAACCCCTAAACCGCCGCTCCCGGACCCCGCCGCAACTCTAAGAAATCTGTTAACCCCTAAACCGCCGCTCCCGGCCCCCAGCCGCCACCTACATAATACCTATTAACCCCTATCCTGCCCCCCTATACCCCCGCCACCCCTAATAAATGTATTAACCCCTATCCTGCCGCTCCCGGACCCTGCCGCAACAAAATAAATAGTTTAACCCCTAAACTGCCGCTCCCGGACCCCGCCGCCACCTATATTAAACTTATTAACCCCTAATCTGCCCCCCCTACACCGTCGCCACCTATAATATTTTTATTAACCCCTATCCTGCCCCCCCTATACCGCCGCAACCTATAATAAAATTATTAACCCCTAAAGCTAAGTCTAACCCTAACACCCCCCTAAATTAAATCTAATTTAAATCTAACGAAATAAATTAACTCTTATTAACTAAATTATTCCTATTTAAAGCTAAATACTTACCTGTAAAATAAACCCTAAACTAGCTACAATATAACTAATAGTTACATTGTAGCTATTTTAGGATTTATTTTTATTTTACAGGCAACTTTCAATTTATTTTAACTAGGTAGAATAGCTATTAAATAGTTATTAACTATTTAATAGCTACCTAGCTACCTATCAGCCAATCGGAATTCGAGGGACGCCATCTTGGATGACGTCATTTAAAGGAACCCTCATTCGTCGGGAGTTCGTCGTGGAGGAAGGATGTTCCGCGTCGGCGGGATGAAGATGGAGCCGGAAGAAAGAAGATTGAAGATGCCGCTTGATAGAAGACTTCAGCCGGATGGAAGACCTCTTCAGCCCCCGCTTGGATGAAGACTTCAGCCGGATGATGGACCTCTTCAGCCCCTGCTTGGATGAAGACATCGCCCGGATTGGATGAAGAATTCGGCTCGGCTGAGTGAAGACGACTCAAGGTAGGAAGATCTTCAGGGGGGTAGTGTTAGGTTTATTTAAGGGGGGTTTGGGTTAGATTAGGGGTGTTTGTAAATTATTTTTTTATTTTATGTAACTTAGTTCTTTTTTTTATTTTTTGTACTTTAGTTAGTGTATTTATTTGTATTTATTTGTAGGTATTTGTATTTAATTTATTTAATTTATTTAATGATAGTGTAGTGTTAGGTTTAATTGTAACTTAGGTTAGGATTTATTTTACTGGTAATTTTGTATTTCTTTTAGCTAGGTAGTTATTAAATAGTTATTACCGTATATACTCGCAAATAAGTCGCACCTTTAGATAAGTCTGCTTAGAGCTGCCTGGTTCCACCCCCACAGAACACCCTTCAAAACGCTGCCTTAAGCACCCTCCAGGCCCGCAGGAGACAGCCTGGATGACCCCACAAACATCCCTTCACCATGCCGCCTTAGGGCTCATCCTGGCCCGCAGAGCCCCACCTGGTTCCCCCCCCCCCCCCCACTTGCCAACCCTGGAAAAATGCAGAATTAAGCCCCCTGCAGAATTAAGCCCCCCAACGAATGTGCCAGACCCTACCTTCCCCTCCGCAGGGTGAAGCCATTCAGCCTCCGGTGGGCAAATTTTTTGGCTGGCAACTTGAAGTTGCGGCGGTGCTCCTCCCACCTTTGAAGGCTCCTCTTTTTGCTGGAAATAGTGCCTGCATGCACGCATGACCTCGTGTACAAGCCGCCCCCTTATGCCTACCCTCCACATGCAAGACATAGGCTCTGGAAGCCCGCAAAGCTTGTGCATATGCCGCCTAGCGGCTACCCACATAGGCTCTGGAGGCCCACTGATATAGTGCACAATCACGTGAATGACCCCCACTAAACACCCCTCACCATGCCGTCTTCGGTGTCCTCCCGCCCGCAGAGCCATGCCAGGTTTCCCCCCTTGCCAACCCTGGAAAAAATGCAGAATTAAGCCCCCTGCAGAATTAAACTCCCCTACGAATTTGCCAGACCCTACCTTCTCCTCCGTGGGGGTGAAGACATTCAGCCTCCGGCAGCCAAAAATTTTGGCTGGCAACTTGCCCCGGGATTCGCTGGAAGCGGCGGCGCTGCTCCTCCCACCCTTAAAGGCTACTCTCTTTGCGGGAAATAGTGCCTACATGCCCACAGAGCTCATGGGCAATCCCTCCACCTTATGCCCACCCTCCACACGCGGCAAATAGTGCCTGGAAGCCCGCAGAGCTCATGCGCAAGGCGCCCCCCTTATACCCACCCTCCACATGCGGGAAATAGTGCCTGGAAGCCCGCAGAGCTCATGCGCAAGCCCGCCCCCCTTATACCCACCCTCCACATGCGGGAAATAGTGCCTGGAGGCCCGCGGAGCTCATGTGCAAGCCGCCCCCCCTATACCCATCCTCCACATGCGGGAAATAGTACCTGGAAGCCCGCAGAGCTCATGTGCAAGCCGCCACCCCTATACCCACCCTCCACATGCGGCAAATAGTGCCTGGATGACCGCATACCTCGCGCATATGCCGCCTAGCGGCTAACCACCATAAACATGCGGGAAATAGTGCCTGGAAGCCCGCAGAGCTCATGCGCAAGGTGCCCCCCTTATACCCACCCTCCACATGCGGGAAATAGTGCCTGGAAGCCCGCAGAGCTCATGGGCAAGCCGCCCCCCTTATACCCACCCTCCACATGCGGGAAATAGTGCCTGGAGGTCCGCGGAGCTCATGTGCAAGCCGCCCCCCCCTATACCCACCCTCCACATGCGGGAAATAGTGCCTGGAAGCCCGCAGAGCTCATGTGCAAGCCGCCACCCCTATACCCACCCTCCACATGCAGCAAATAGTGCCTGGATGACCGCATATCTCGCGCATACGCCCCCTAGCGGCTAACCACCATAAACATGCGGGAAATAGTGCCTGGAAGCCTGCAGAGCTCATGCGCAAGGCGCTCCCCTTATACCCACCCTCCACATGCAGGAAATAGTGCCTGGAAGCCCGCAGAGCTCATGCGCAAACCACCCCCCTTATACCCACCCTCCACATGCGGGAAATAGTGCCTGGAGGCCCGCGGAGCTCATGTGCAAGCCGCCCCCCTATACCCACCCTCCACATGCGGGAAATAGTGCCTGGAAGACCGCAGAGCTCATGTGCAAGCCGCCACCCCTATACCCACCCTCCACATGCGGCAAATAGTGCCTGGATGACCGCATACCTCGTGCATACGCCGCCTAGCGGCTAACCACCATATACATGCGGGAAATAGTGCCTGGAAGCCCGCAGAGCTCATGCGCAAGGCGCCCCCCCCCTTATACCCACCCTCCACATGCGGGAAATAGTGCCTGGAAGCCCGCAGAGCTCATGTGCAAGCCGCCCCCCCTATACCCACACTCCACATGCGGGAAATAGTGCCTGGAGGCCCGCGGAGCTCATGTGCAAGCCGCCCCCCCTATACCCACCCTCCACATGCGGGAAATAGTGCCTGGAAGCCCGCAGAGCTCATGTGCAAGCCGCCACCCCTATACCCACCCTCCACATGCGGCAAATAGTGCCTGGATGACCGCATACCTCGCGCATATGCCACCTAGCGGCTAACCACCATAAACATGCGGGAAATAGTGCCTGGAAGCCCGCAGAGCTCATGCGCAAGGTGCCCCCCCCCTTATACCCACCCTCCACATGCAGGAAATAGTGCCTGGAAGCCTGCAGAGCTCATGCGCAAGCCGCCCCCCCCCCCATACCCACCCTCCACATGTGGGAAATAGTGCCTGGAGGCCCGCGGAGCTCATGTGCAAGCCTCCCCCCTATACCCACCCTCCACATGCGGGAAATAGTGCCTGGATGACCGCATACCTCCCGCATACGTTGCCTAGCAGCTAACCACCATAAACATGTGGGAAATAGTGCCTGGAAGCCCGCAGAGCTCATGCGCAAGGTGCCCCCCTTATACCCACCCTCCACATGCGGCAAATAGTGCCTGGAAGCCCGCAGAGCTCATGCGCAAGCTGCCCCCCCATACCCACCCTCCACATGCGGGAAATAGTGCCTGGAGGCCCGCGGAGCTCATGTGCAAGCCGCCCCCCCCTATACCCACCCTCCACATGTGGGAAATAGTGCCTGGAAGCCCGCAGAGCTCATGTGCAAGCCGCCACCCCTATACCCACCCTCCACATGCGGCAAATAGTGCCTGGATGACCGCATACCTCGTGCATACGCCGCCTAGCGGCTAACCACCATAAACATGCGGGAAATAGTGCCTGGAAGCCCGCAGAGCTCATGCGCAAGGCGCCCCCCCCCTTATACCCACCCTCCACATGTGGGAAATAGTGCCTGGAAGGAAGCCCGCAGAGCTCATGCGCAAGCCGCCCCCCCTTATACCCACCCTCCACATGCGGGAAATAGTGCCTGGAGGCCCGTGGAGCTCATGTGCAAGCCGCCCCCCCTATACCCACCCTCCACATGCGGGAAATAGTGCCTGGAAGCCCGCAGAGCTCATGTGCAAGCCGCCAGCCCTATACCCACCCTCCACATGCGGCAAATAGTGCCTGGATGACTGCATACCTCGCGCATATGCCACCTAGCGGCTAACCACCATAAACATGCGGGAAATAGTGCCTGGAAGCCTGCAGAGCTCATGCGCAAGGCGCCCCCCCTTATACCCACCCTCCACATGCGGGAAATAGTGCCTGGAAGCCCGCAGAGCTCATGCGCAAGCCGCCCCCCTATACCTACCCTCCACATGCGGGAAATAGTGCCTGGAGACCCGCGGAGCTCATGTGCAAGCCGCCCCCCTATACCCACCCTCCGCATGAGGGAAATAGTGCCTAGAAGCCCGCAGAGCTCATGTGCAAGGAGCACCCCTTATGCCCACCCTCCACATGCGTGAAATAGTGCCTGGAGGACTGCAGAGCTCATGCGCAAGCCGCCCCCCTTATGCCCACCCTCCACATGCGGCAAATAGTGCCTGGAGGCCTACGGATATCGTTCACAATCACGTGGATGACCCCCACTAAACACCCATGACCATGCCGCCTTTGGTCTCCTCCCGCCACAGGGCCCTCTCCAGGCTTGCCTCCCTGGGGAGAGGACACTGGTGTCAGGCCTACCTTCCCCAGGGGAGCAAGCCCCTCTCAAGACTTCCCTCCCTGGGGAGAGACCTCTGGTGTCAGGCCTACCTTCCCCAGGGGAGCAAGCCCCTCTCAAGGCTTGCCTCCCTGGGGAGAGACCTCTAGTGTCAGGCCTACCTTCCCCAGGGGAGCAAGCCCCTCTCAAGGCTTGCCTCCCTGGGGAGAGACCTCTGGTGTCAGGCCTACCTTCCCTAGGGGAGCAAGCCCATCTCAAGGCATGCCTCCCTGGTGAGAGACCTATGGTGTCAGGCCTACCTTCCCCAGGGGAGCAAGCCCCTCTCAAGACTTGCCTCCCTGGGGAGAGACCTGCAGAGCTCATGCGCAAGGCGCCCCCCCTTATACCCACCCTCCACATGCGGGAAATAGTGCCTGGAAGCCCGCAGAGCTCATGCGCAAGCCGCCCCCCTATACCTACCCTCCACATGCGGGAAATAGTGCCTGGAAGCCCGCAGAGCTCATGTGCAAGGCGCACCCCTTATGCTCACCCTCCACATGCGTGAAATAGTGCCTGGAGGACTGCAGAGCTCATGCGCAAGCCGCCCCCCTTATGCCCACCCTCCACATGCGGCAAATAGTGCCTGGAGGCCTACGGATATCGTTCACAATCACGTGGATGACCCCCACTAAACACCCATGACCATGCCGCCTTTGGTCTCCTCCCGCCCGCACAGCCATGCCTGGTTTGCCCCCTTGCCAACCCTGGAAAAAATGCAGAATTAAGCCCCCTGCAGAATTAAGCCCCCCTACGAATGTGCCAGACCCTACCTTCTCCTCCGTGGGGGTGAAGACATTTAGCCTCCGGTGGGCAAATTTTTTGGCTGGCAACTTGCCCCGGGATTCACTTGAAGCGGCGGCGGTGCTCCTCCCACCTTTGCAGGCTCCTCTTTTTGCGGGAAATAGTGCCTGCATGCCCGCATACCTTGTGCACAAGCTGCCCACCTTATGCCCACCGTCCACATGCGGGAAATAGTGCCTGGAGGCCCGCAGAGCTCGTGCATATGCCGCCTAGTGGCTACCCACAATACACATACTGGAAATAGGTTCTAGAGGCCTGCTGTGCTCAGGACAGGGCCACAGGGCCCTCTCCAGGCTTGCCTCCCTGGGGAGAGGACACTGGTGTCAGGCCTACCTTCCCCAGGGGAGCAAGCCCCTCTCAAGACTTCCCTCCCTGGGGAGAGACCTCTGGTGTCAGGCCTACCTTCCCCAGGGGAGCAAGCCCCTCTCAAGGCTTGCCTCCCTGGGGAGAGACCTCTAGTGTCAGGCCTACCTTCCCCAGGGGAGCAAGCCCCTCTCAAGGCTTGCCTCCCTGGGGAGAGACCTCTGGTGTCAGGCCTACCTTCCCTAGGGGAGCAAGCCCATCTCAAGGCATGCCTCCCTGGTGAGAGACCTATGGTGTCAGGCCTACCTTCCCCAGGGGAGCAAGCCCCTCTCAAGACTTGCCTCCCTGGGGAGAGACCTCTGGTGTCAGGCCTACCTTCCCTAGGGGAGCAAGCCCCTCTCAAGGCTTGCCTCCCTGGGGAGAGACCTCTGATGTCAGGCCTACCTTCCCCAGGGGGGCAAGCCGCTCTGCATGCTTGCCTCCCTGGGGAGAGACCCCTGGTGTTAGGCCTACCTTCCCCATGGCCTCTGGCAACTTGACCCTGGAAACTTGTCCCTGGTAACTTGCACCCTCAGAGGCTCTTCCAATACTTCCATGGGGACACTTGTCCCTTTTTCTACCCGGGAATGGTGAGGGTTTCCTGGGTAAAAGTGTCTGCAATCAAAAGATATATTTAGGCATCTCATATTTAATAGCTGTAAATATGTATGGTGTTGGGATGCAATTGACAGTCTGGAGGCATTTTGTTTACTTAAGTAACAATAATATTTATTTATTTTCTTTATTTTTTTACAGTGAACTGTCCCTTTAAGCTTGTTTTATACTCCTTTTTTTTCTTTTTTTTTTTTTTAAAAGTATTTTTTATTGAAGTCATAAACAGATACAACCAAAGGGTATGCCCCAAAACATTTACAGAAAAGTGCAAATACAATATTGTTAGATAAGTGTTACAAACAAAACCCTATAGTAAGGGCATAATGTATCTAAATAGCACACGTAATGTTATAAAATTTGGGCAGCTTACAGTAAGACTTCAGTTTTATAATAAAGGTAATAACAATAAAACAAAAATAGTCCTCCCAGGGCCATATAGAAGGCAAATCAGAGTGTCCACTCAGATACAATTAGGGCAAGGGGGGAATTAGCTTTATAGTTTAAAGGGGGGGGGGGATGCAGCGGGCAAGAGCCGCTCGTAATAGAGTAGGGAAGGGGTGGGGGGGGAGGGCGGAGCCAGTTAGTATGTCCAATTTGTAACTACACTGATAACTCAGAGATTTTAAATACACTACTAAATAGAATTATCGTCTATTTACACCGTGAGTAAATTTAAACTAGGGTATGTAATAGCTTCCTATTAAGGAGATCAACAGGGGGAGAAAAGTAAATATATAAATATAGAACACCATGTATACTGTCAGATTCCATATACATACTCCAAACCAAGAACAGTAGTTTATCTGATATGCTGAGCCGTGTTTTCCCAGTTAACACAGCCCAGCAGCATCCATTATTACATATATTAAGAGGCTACGGTAGAGCTGAACACTTTATGGTGCAAGTTGATCTGCTTTCTATAAAATAATTAAAGATAGTTATTGATAAGGCTATGTGAAAAGTGGGAATACCAGTATACATGGAATATAGGGGACTTCTGAAGGAGCTCCTCTCCTGGGGAAATACCAGCTATAGGCGATGTGGGAAAAAGGAATAGGGGTATGACCCGCGGGCAACAAGCACCGGCGGGAAAGGGAGGAGAGGAGCCCATTAGTAACAGAAAATTTGTACTAGTAATAAATTCAATGTAGGGGATATCATTTCCTAGGAGCATAGATGTATTAAAGCTTGCAATGTAATCCTTGTATGTATCCTTGATATATAGAAGATGGAAGTCAGAAATAAGGACAACATCACAATTGAAAAGTAGTATAGACTGTCACTGTAAGACCCTGGCTGACATGATATTAACTAGTCTATAAAGTATACCCTACCTATAACCATAGGAGAAAATTGCTAGTTATATAAGGGGGAGTGTAAATTATTAAGGGAGAACCACTACAAAGCTGTACTTATAGACTGCAGTCGCTGTATTAGGCTAGTCACTATATCCAGGCTATATCTGTAAACAAGAGGGCTTAATATTATACTTGACATATGCCACCACGCATAGACAATACCTATATACCAGAGGCCCTATATTAGACTTGTCACAATATGCAAGCCCATTGAAATGAATTTAACTATAATTTATCTACAGTGCTTACTTCTGGGAGTCGCTAGGCTTATCATTATAGATATTAATATAACCAACATGAATATGCCGCCTAAATTTTAATAGTATAAGTACTAATGCCTATATCATATGATGAATATCCCCTGTGTAATAAGCATATTGAAAACTGGCATAGCATTAAAAAGGAAGAAAGATCATATAACCCATCATGTTAATAGTTATTTACATGGAGTAGACGTTGTAATGGAACAAGATGGATAACCACTAACTTTTAAGTAGCAGCTCAATGCAGAGATCGTACTTGTCTGAGAATATTATAACTATATACAATGTATGACAAGCAGGAGGGCTTTTATAAAACTGACGCTAAGACTCTAATCTCTAATCTTTACTGGGCTCCTATTAACAACTCTCTTTCCTCCAGACCTGCCAGGGCTAAAACTTGCTAGTAGTTTGCGCTTGTAATCACAATAAAGAGCTTTGAAATAATATACATAGAGACATATCAAGTGATATTAACAATAAGAGTCAATAAACCCGGTTCCAATAAAACTGTTAGTGTAGAGTGTCAATCAGTGGGGTCCACAGACAGTGTAAAACGGCAGACAGAAAGTTCAGCAAATTGCTGAATAAAAATGGTTATGTCCATCAGAGCGTAGGTCTTCGCGGTGTTGCAAACAGAAAATAAAATATCAGTCTTAGGACCACTTTTAAGGAAAGGGGTGTTGCAGCACACACTATTTCTTATGCTAGAAGTTTAGAAAAGAAAGGGTAACTAATATATAAATATAACATAACTGTGCATGGACAATTTAAAGAGCAGTCTATATTAATGGGGATGTCTGAGAAGGAACAGCGATGACCAGTCTTTACCCTATTCCGCATCTGCATCCGTTCAGGCCATCGAAGCAACAGGTCATGAGGCCGCCGAATCCCAGTCCATACTGGTACCAGTAGTGATGGCCAGGCAGTTTGCAATTGCCCGGGGAGAGCGCTCCACCCTGAACTGAGTTATGGTGTCTCCATGAGGCCCCAACAACTCCAAAGGTCTCCAATGTAAGTGCTCTCACACTCTCAGCTGTAATGAACCTGATCTCGTAGTTGCAGTTTGGCGGTATGAGCTCCATCAGGCGCCAGATTGTATAAAACGTACCCGGCTGTCCAGCACTCACGTGGCGCTCCCCCCGCAAGATCAAGTGCACAGCCAGCGGTCGCCCGGGCCCTGATCAGATCCTGCTGAGTAGAATTATGGTGGGGAAGGGTGGGTTCTGTATCAACACCGGGCGTACCGGTCCTGAGATCTGCCAAAGTCTCCTCTGTCTGCCCCTCCCGTGACAGGAGGTACGCCACGCGAGCCGGAAACTCTAGATCCTCCATTGCGTCTTGCTTCATGGTTGCAGGTCCCTCCATACAAGACCGGAGACTAGCTGATAGTTCCTCAAAATTGGCAGATAATTGTAAGGCAAACTTCCACAGAGCTCTACGCACAGCAATAGAGCCTTCGTCCTTATCTGACGCCATATTTGTAAAAGACTGCATGGGTCTATATGTGCATGGATTGTCAACTACAGAAAAGAGGGGAAAACTGGAATAAAAAAAATAGTTTCACAGTCCACAAATAAAGCAAAGACCGTCCTGCTTGTCCAGGGTTAAGCTTTAAAGCAAATTTTAAATAAAGAATCTCTCTTTGCTGATATATTTAATAAATTTCTACAGGAGCTTTCTGAAGTGTGTCTTCTCTGCTTGGCTGCTGGCTCCGCCCCCCCCAATAATATTTATTTAACAATACAAACAATTTATGCTCAGTTAACTTGAGCTCATCCTGTGTCAGACTGGATCTATCTGTATGGAACTGGCTATGCCACACTTTTTAAATGACTTGATAATCACTTCTCTAGGTATACTTGCCCATGCTTCATTTACCCATTGGACTACAAGGCTATAAGATAGGTGCCTCAAAGCACCCTCTTTTGTCAGTTGCTTTTTGCCAGATACCATCCATGCGTTCCAGTATTTTTTTATATGGGTTTTAAACGGTTTGTTCATGGATACATTTAATGGTTGCAGGATAGATGTACAACCCCCAGGAATCACTGCCTGTCTTGTCTTGTTTCTGTGCAGCTTTGCCTTGATGGATTTGCAGAGGTGACTACGGAACTGGTCCCAAACAAGCAACGAGGGAGGCTTAGAAATACCTTGGGGTCTTTTGAGCCAAACCTCATCTATCCAAGCATGGGTGAGTGTCTCATTCATCCACCCTTTCGGGTGAACTTTGACAAGAACACCGGTTGGAAACTCCTCTTTTGGCATAGTCTTTCTTTTAATATTACCATTGGTGTTAGTTTTGTCCCATCCGCCAAACCTGCAAGGACAACAGTAAAGTGTTGTTTCTCGTGCCCTGTGGTTTTCACACTAATGGTGTGGTCCACTGTGCTATTACCTGGCATGTCAAAAAACATTGGAGTTTCATCCATATTCCCAATGCAAGACAATTCAAATTTCTTTCATGTAATTAACAAGAGTCCATGAGCTAGTGACGTATGGGATATACATTCCTACCAGGAGGGGCAAAGTTTCCCAAACCTTAAAATGCCTATAAATACACCCCTCACCACACCCACAAATCAGTTTTACAAACTTTGCCTCCAAGGGAGGTGGTGAAGTAAGTTTGTGCTCAGGGAAACAAATTATTTGGTTCTCAGTTGGATTCTATTATTTCAACTGTTACTGGTGGGAAAGGAACTTTTTTACCACAGGATAAAAAATCTAAAGGTAAAAACAGGGCTAACAATCGTTTTCGTTCCTTTCGTTTCAACAAAGAACAAAAGCCTAATCCTTCGTCCTCAGGAGCAGTTTCAGTTTGGAAACCATCTCCAGTCTGGAATAAATCCAAGCCTGCTAGAAAGGCAAAGCCTGCTTCTAAGTTCACATGAAGGTATGGCCCTCATTCCAGTTCAGCTGGTAGGGGGCAGGTTACGTTTTTTCAAAGAAATTTGGATCAGTTCTGTTCACAATCTTTGGATTCAGAGCATTGTTTCAGAAGGGTACAGAATTGGTTTCAAGATGAGACCTCCTGCAAAGAGATTTTTTCTTTCCCGTGTCCCAGTAAATCCAGTGAAAGCTCAAGCATTTCTGAATTGTGTTTCAGATCTAGAGTTGGCTGGAGTAATTATGCCAGTTCCAGTTCCGGAACAGGGGATGGGGTTTTATTCAAATCTCTTCATTGTACCAAAGAAGGAGAATTCCTTCAGACCAGTTCTGGATCTAAAATTATTGAATCGTTATGTAAGGATACCAACGTTCAAGATGGTAACTGTAAGGACTATATTGCCTTTTGTTCAGCAAGGGAATTATATGTCCACAATAGATTTACAGGATGCATATCTGCATATTCCGATTCATCCAGATCATTTTCAGTTCCTGAGATTCTCTTTTCTAGACAAGCATTACCAATTTGTGACTCTACCGTTTGGCCTTGCTACAGCTCCAAGAATTTTCACAAAGATTCTCGGTGCCCTTCTGTCTGTAATCAGAGAACAGGGTATTGTGGTATTTCCTTATTTGGACGATATCTTGGTACTTGCTCAGTCTTTACATTTAGCAGAGTCTCATACGAATCGACTTGTGTTGTTTCTTCAAGATCATGGTTGGAGGATCAATTTACCAAAAAGTTTTTTGATTCCTCAAACAAGGGTAACCTTTCTGGGTTTCCAGATAGATTCAGTGTCCATGACTCTGTCTTTAACAGACAAGAGACGTCTAAAATTGATTACAGCTTGTCGAAACCTTCAGTCACAATCATTCCCTTCGGTAGCCTTATGCATGGAAATTCTAGGTCTTATGACTGCTGCATCGGACGCGATCCCCTTTGCTCGTTTTCACATGCGACCTCTTCAGCTCTGTATGCTGAACCAATGGTGCAGGGATTACACGAAGATATCTCAATTAATATCTTTAAAACCGATTGTTCGACACTCTCTAACGTGGTGGACAGATCACCATCGTTTAATTCAGGGGGCTTCTTTTGTTCTTCCGACCTGGACTGTAATTTCAACAGATGCAAGTCTCACAGGTTGGGGAGCTGTGTGGGGATCTCTGACGGCACAGGGAGTTTGGGAATCTCAGGAGGTGAGATTACCGATCAATATTTTGGAACTCCGTGCAATTTTCAGAGCTCTTCAGTTTTGGCCTCTTCTGAAGAGAGAATCGTTCATTTGTTTTCAGACAGACAATGTCACAACTGTGGCATACATCAATCATCAAGGAGGGACTCACAGTCCTCTGGCTATGAAAGAAGTATCTTGAATTTTGGTTTGGGCGGAATCCAGCTCCTGTCTAATCTCTGCGGTTCATATCCCAGGTGTAGACAATTGGGAAGCGGATTATCTCAGTCGCCAAACGTTGCATCCGGGCGAATGGTCTCTTCACCCAGAGGTATTTCTTCAGATTGTTCAAATGTGGGGGCTTCCAGAGATAGATCTGATGGCCTCTCATCTAAACAAGAAACTTCCCAGGTATCTGTCCAGATCCCGGGATCCTCAGGCGGAGGCAGTGGATGCATTATCACTTCCTTGGAAGTATCATCCTGCCTATATCTTTCCGCCTCTAGTTCTTCTTCCAAGAGTAATCTCCAAGATTCTGAGGGAATGCTCGTTTGTTCTGCTAATAGCTCCGGCATGGCCTCACAGGTTTTGGTATGCGGATCTTGTCCGGATGGCATCTTGCCAACCATGGACTCTTCCGTTAAGACCAGACCTTCTGTCGCAAGGTCCTTTTTTGCATCCGGATCTGAAATACTTAAACTTAAAGGTATGGAGATTGAACGCTTGATTCTTGGTCAAAGAGGTTTCTCTGACTCTGTGATTGATACTATGTTACAGGCTCGTAAATCTGTATCTAGAGAGATATATTATAGAGTCTGGAAGACTTATATTTCTTGGTGTCTTACTCATCATTTTTCTTGGTATTCTTTTAGAATTCCGAGAATATTACAATTTCTTCAGGATGGTTTAGATAAGGGTTTGTCCGCAAGTTCCTTGAAAGGACAAATCTCTGCTCTTTCTGTTCTTTTTCACAGAAAGATTGCTATTCTTCCTGATATTCATTGTTTTGTACAAGCTTTGGTTCGTATAAAACCTGTCATTAAGTCAATTTCTCCTCCATGGAGTTTGAATTTGGTTCTGGGAGCTCTTCAAGCTCCTCCGTTTGAACCTATGCATTCATTGGACATTAAATTGCTTTCTTGGAAAGTTTTGTTCCTTTTGGCCATCTCTTCTGCCAGAAGAGTTTCTGAATTATCTGCTCTTTCTTGTGAGTCTCCTTTTCTGATTTTTCATCAGGATAAGGCGGTGTTGCGAACTTCTTTTGAATTTTTACCTAAGGTTGTGAATTCCAACAACATTAGTAGAGAAATCGTGGTTCCTTCATTATGTCCTAATCCTAAGAATTCTAAGGAGAAATCGTTACATTCTTTGGATGTTGTTAGAGCTTTGAAATATTATGTTGAAGCTACTAAATCTTTCCGAAAGACTTCTAGTCTATTTGTCATCTTTTCTGGTTCTAGAAAAGGCCAGAAAGCTTCTGCCATTTCTTTGGCATCCTGGTTGAAATCTTTAATTCATCTTGCCTATGTTAATTCGGGTAAGACTCCGCCTCAGAGGATTACAGCTCATTCTACTAGGTCAGTTTCTACTTCCTGGGCGTTTAGGAATGAAGCTTCAGTTGATCAGATTTGCAAAGCAGCGACTTGGTCCTCTTTGCATACTTTTACTAAATTCTACCATTTTGATGTATTCTCTTCTTCTGAAGCAGTTTTTGGTAGAAAGGTACTTCAGGCAGTGGTTTCGGTTTGAATCTTCTGCTTATGTTTTTCATTAAACTTTATTTTGGGTGTGGATTATTTTCAGCAGGAATTGGCTGTCTTTATTTTATCCCTCCCTCTCTAGTGACTCTTGTGTGGAAAGATCCACATCTTGGGTATTCATTATCCCATACGTCACTAGCTCATGGACTCTTGTTAATTACATGAAAGAAAACATAATTTATGTAAGAACTTACCTGATAAATTCATTTCTTTCATATTAACAAGAGTCCATGAGGCCCACCCTTTTTTGTGGTGGTTATGATTTTTTGTATAAAGCACAATTATTCCAATTCCTTATTTTATATGCTTCGCACTTTTTTCTTATCACCCCACTTCTTGGCTATTCGTTAAACTGATTTGTGGGTGTGGTGAGGGGTGTATTTATAGGCATTTTAAGGTTTGGGAAACTTTGCCCCTCCTGGTAGGAATGTATATCCCATACGTCACTAGCTCATGGACTCTTGTTAATATGAAAGAAATGAATTTATCAGGTAAGTTCTTACATAAATTATGTTTTATTGTGTTGGTGCTCAGAGAGGACAAAATCATGAAAACTTTATCCTGCAAATCCCTTGGTAGCTTTTGGCCAATGTGTGTTCTCTGTCGCAAGGCAAGCCTGTGTCTGGTCATGAACCTGCTGCACCACCCCGCAGAAGCAAGGAACCTAGGGAGAATATCACCATATTTATTGGCGTTCTTAGCAAACAGTAAAGCTTGAGTTCTGATAGACAAACGTGTTACAATGTGCCCCTTTGAGCGCAAGTCACATACCCATGCATAGAGGTCTTGCTCCAGCTTCTGGTGAGGGGAGACGGCATATCTCTGAGCACGTTTAGTCTTTGGCATTTTCTGGAGCACCTCTTTATTTTTTCTCCAATCCCGGACAAGTTTTTCAGATACAGAAAACTCTCTCTCTCTGCCCTGTGATTACCATGTTCCTCTGCATAGTGTACAACACGCAACTTAAAGCCAGCCTCGTAGCTTAATCTCTTGCGTTTTGAGAGCATGCTGGAGTCTCGAACGGTGTAATTTAGCACGGAGCTCCAGGCGAGTTGCCTCATGGGAATGACCCAGTCAGCGTGCGTCCTCTGCGAGGGTGTGATAACGGCGGAACAATAAAGTATGAAAAAAAGTTTTATTAGTTTTTATTAGGGTAGATAAGTCGCATCCATCAAAAAGTCGCGTCCATAAAAAAGTTGCGACTTGTCTGTGGGTATATACGGTATATACAGTTGCAAGAAAAAGTATGTGAACCCTTTGGAATGATATGGATTTCTGCACAAATTGGTCAAAAATGTGATCTGATCGTCATCTAAGTCACAACAATAGACAATCACAGTCTGCTTAAACTAATAACACACAAAGAATGAAATGTTGCCATGTTTTTATTTAACACACCATGTAAACATTCACAGTGCAGGTGGAAAAAGTATGTGAACCCCTAGACTAATGACATCTCCAAGAGCAAATTGGAGTGAGATGTCAGCCAACTGGAGTCCAATCAATGAGATGAGATTGTAGGTGTTGGTTAAAGCTGCCCTGCCCTATAAAAAACACACACTAGTTCTGGGTTTGCTTTACACAAGAAGCATTGCCTGATGTGAATGATGCCTCGCACAAAAGAGCTCTCAGAAGACCTACGATTAAGAATTGTTGACTTGCATAAAGATGGAAAGGGTTATAAAAGTATCTCCAAAAGCCTTGCTGTTCATCAGTCCATGGTAAGACAAATTGTCTATAAATGGAGAAAGTTCAGCACTGCTGCTACTCTCCCTAGAAGTGGCCGTCCTGTAAAGATGACTGCAAGAGCACAGCACAGACTGCTCAATGAGGTGAAGAAGAATCCTAGAGTGTCAGCTAAAGACTTACAAAAGTCACTGGTAAATGCTAACATCCCTGTTAGCGAATCTACAATACGTAAAACAGTAAACAAGAATGGATTTCATGGGAGGATACCACAGAGGAAGCCACTGCTGTCCAAACAAAACATTGCTGCACGTTTACAGTTTGCACAAGAGCACCTGGATGTTCCACAGCAGTACTGGCAAAATATTCTGTGGACAGATGAAACCAAAGTTGAGTTGTTTGGAAGAAACACACAACACTATGTGTGGCGAAAAAGAGGCACAGCACACCAACATCAAAACCTCATCCTAACTGTGAAGTATGGTGGTGGGGGCATCATGGTTTGGGGCTGCTTTGCTGCGTCAGGGCCTGGACGGATTGCTATCATTGAAGGAAAAATGAATTCCCAAGTTTATCAAGACATTTTGCAGGAGAACTTAAGGCCATCTGTCTACCAGCTGAAGCTCAACAGAAGATGGGTGTTGCAACAGGACAATGACCCAAAGCATAGAAGTAAATCAACAACAGAATGGCTTAAACAGAAGAAAATACGCCTTCTGAAGTGGCCCAGTCAGAGTCCTGACCTCAACCCGACTGAGATGCTGTGGCATGACCTCAAGAAAGCGATTCACACCAGACATCCCAAGAATATTGCTGAACTGAAACAGTTCTGTAAAGAGGAATGGTCAAGAATTACTACTGACCGTTGTGCACGTCTGATCTGCAACTACAGGAATTGTTTGGTTGAAGTTATTGCCGCCAAAGGAGGTTCAACCAGTTATTAAATCCAAGGGTTCACATACTTTTTCCACCTGCACTGTGAATGCTTACATGGTGTGTTCAATAAAAACATGGCAACATTTCATTCTTTGTGTGTTATTAGTTTAAGCAGACTGTGATTGTCTATTGTTGTGACTTAGATGATGATCAGATCCCATTTTATGACCAATTTGTGCAGAAATCCAAATCATTCCAAAGGGTTCACATACTTTTTCTTGCAAATATATATATATATATATATATACATATACATATATATATATATATATATATATATATATATATATATATATATGTATGTATATACAGTCATACAGTCGTATGCAAAAGTTTAGGTACCCCTGACAATTTCCATGATTTTCATTTATACATTTATAAATAATTGGGTGTTTGGATCAGAAATTTCATTTTGATCTATCAAATAACTGAAGGACACAGTAATATTCAGTAGTAAAATTAGGTTTATTGGATTAGCAGAAAATGTGCAATATGCATCAAAACGAAATTAGACAGGTGCATAAATGTTGGCACCCTTCTCATTTTGTTGATTTGAATACCTGTAACTACCTAGCACTGATTAATTGGAACACACAATTGGTTTGGTGAGCCCATTAAGCCTTGAACTTCATAGACAGGTTCATCCAATCATGAGAAAAGGTATCTAAGGTGGCCAATTGCAAGTTGTTGTTCTCTTTGACTCTCCTCTGAAGAGTGGCAACATGGGGGCTCAAAACAACTCTCAAATGACCTGAAAACAAAGATTGTTCAACATTATGGTTTAGGGTAAGGCTACAAAAAGCTATAGGAGAGATTTAAGCTTTCAGTGTCCACTGTGAGGAACATAGTGAGGAAATGGAAGAACACAGGCACAGTTCTTGTTAAGGCCAGAAGTGGCAGGCCAAATAAAATATCGGAGAGGCAAAGGCAAAGGATAGTGAGAACAGTCAAAAACAGCCCATAGACCACCTCCAAAGACCTACAACATCATCTTGCTGCAGATGGTGTCACTGTGCATGGGAGAGTGATGCCACGCCACAAACAAAGTCGCTTGAGGTATGTAAACGCACATTTGGACAAGCCTGCTTCATTTTGGAAGAAGGTGCTGTAGACTGATGAAACAAAGATATTTGGTCATTACAAGGGGCGTTATGCATGGCGGCAAAAGAACACAGTTTCCAAGACAAACACTTGCTACCCACAGTAAAATTTGGTGGATGTTCCATCATGCTGTGGGGCTGTGTGGCCAGTGCCATTACTGGGAATATTGTTAAAGTTGAGGGTTGCATGGATTCCACTCAATATCAGCAGATATTTGATAATAATTTTGAGGAATCAGTCACAAAGTTGAAGTTACGCTGGGGGCTGGATATTTCAACAAGACAAGGAAACAAAACACTGCTCAAAATCTACTATGACATTGATGCAGAGGAACAAGTACAATGTTCTGGAAAAGCCATCCCAGTCCCCAGACCTGAATATCATTGAAAATCTGTGGGGTGATTTGAAGCGGCTGTCCATGTTCGGCTATTCTTTTTGTGCTGTGTGAGCACCTTATTACATGCTGCAAAGTCGGAGTCAAATTCTGTAAGCCGTACCGGCACAAATGTAATGAAGATGGGACTTCCCCCTCACTCACCCAACTTCTATGGCTCCAGTCCCTAGAACGTCTCTCATCTGCTGAGTTTGTGGCCCGTCCACAGGGAACACTAACCGACTTCTTGGAGGCACCAATTCGTTCGTTGCAAACAAGGTAAGTCCTCGGGTTAGTTCCGCTCCCCTCCTGAGTCCACTCCGCAGTAGCGCATTAGCTTGTGACATCACACGGAACCTCCGTTTCCGGTTATCTGCTCAATCTTTGCCGGAATAGGTTGATGACACAATGGGTATGTGCAAAAAAGAGACTCTGGCAAGGAATAATCCACAGGACAGCAGTGCAAACCTCCGTTTCCGGAACAAGCTGAATGTGATGTGAATGAGATGCACCAGCAATCCGGATACTTTAAAAGGCTTTTATTCCGAGTTCATACAAACATCTTGATAAAAGCTGTTATACACTTATACGTGACAAAGTGGGTGACTTAAGATACACACAATGAACAATCCGCTAACGCGTTTCAGCCTATCTGGCCGTAATCGTAGCTCATGTCCATGCTCAGCAACCATCAAACCTAACTGAACTTGAGATGTTTTGCAAGGAGGAATGGTCCAAAATACCTTTGTCCAGAATCCTCATAACAGGCTATAGGAAGCATATAGAGGCTGTTATTTCTGCTAAAGGAGGCTCTACTAAATATTGATGCAATATTTCTGTTGGGGTGCACAAATGTATGCACCTGTCTAATTTCGTTTTGATGCATATTGCACATTTTCTGTTAATCCAATAAACCTTATTTCACTACTGAAATATTACTGTGTCCTTCAGTTATTTGATAGATCAAAATAAAATTGCTGATCCAAACACCCAATTATTTATAAATGAAAATGGAAATTGTCAGGGGTGTCTAAACTTTTGCATACAACTGTATATATATATATATATATATATATACACACACACCTACATATACAGTACTGTGCAAAAGTCTTAGGCAACCCATTATATTTGTTGTTTTAGCAATGGTATAATGATCATACATAATTATTTCTCAGTCTCTTTATTAGAATACAACCAGAAAATACATGATATTTGTATGCAGTATTAAAAAGAACAGAAAAAAAATCAGAAAAACTGCTTCCATAGGCTAAAGTAGCAAGTATTTAGTGTGACCTATAGCAGGAAATTGGCTCTTGTAGACCTAAATGGAATGGAACCCTAATAAATATCATTGCTGACACCTGTATTTGTCCTACTATTTCATGTGAAAATGAATTGCTGTGGAAAAGCTCTATTATACACTAGGTTTGTGCAAGACATGCTTGAGCATAACATACAAATGTTGTATGCGTTTAATTCATTGGAGGCTTGCTAATAAGAACAACTTTTAATCACATCATTCCATTCAAAATGCCAAAGATCACAGAATTTGACAGACACAAAATCATACTTTTACATCAGCAAGGCCACTCTCAAAGGGTAAAAAGCAAACAAACAGGATAATCAAGATGTGGTATTCAAGCTGTTATAAAAAAATTTGAAGAATCAGGAGAGATCAAGGAGAAAAATAAAAGACTGGAAGGTCAAGAATACATTCAAAATCTTATGAGAAGTTTCTCAGAGTTTCTTCTTTGAGAGACCGGAAGAATTCCAGCGAGGACCTGGTTCAACATATGGCAGCTACATCAGTACGCCAAGTTGACCCATCTACCGCCCAAAGAAGCTTGATCAGGAATGATCTTTGTGGAAGGATAGCAGCAAAGAAACCACTTTTTCGGAAGGGGAACATGGTGAAAAGGCTAAGAGATGCTAAAGCTCATTACCCTGCAAGGCTGTGAATTTTGATGTCAATATAACCCCATTTAAATGTAAGTTATTTGTTAATTAGTTATAAGGTTTATTTGTTTAAATGTTTTAAGTTGAAGACAAAATGAGAAAAATGGAAATCACATGGACTGTCTGTTTATCCTATGAAGTTACTTGTGATGGTTCCAGAATACATTCTTACCTGGATATATATTGATCCCATTTGTCTGTTTTCTTGCAATAATGAGATTAATCCTACTATAACTCTATCATGTTGAGATGCATTAACCCATAATCTCTTATAACTTGACATATTGTAACTTTGTACCCAACCTTGTGATTTCAAATAAAGAAAATCCTAAAAAAATATATGATAAAGCTCACAAAGATTGGAATGAAGATCAGTGGAAAAGAGTATTATGGAGTGACAAATCCAAGTTTGAAATATGTGAGAAGAAGAGTTGGAGAGAGATGGAAGAATGAGTGCTTGCGCCCTTCAGTGAAACACGGGGCCTATCTATCAAGCTCCGAAAGGAGCTTGACGGCCCGTGTTTCTGCAGTTATGAAGCAGCGGTCACAAAGACCGCTGCTCCATAACCTGTCCGCCTGCTCTGAGCAGGCGGGCAGACATTGCCGGAAATCAACCCGATCAAGTACGATCGGGTTGATTGACACCTCCCTGCTGGTGGCCCATTGGCCGCAAGTCTGCAGGGGGCGGCGTTGCACCAGCAGCTCTTGTGAGCTGCTGTTGCAATGCTGAATACGGAGAGCGTATTGCTCTCCGCATTCAGCGAGGTCAGGCGGACCTGATCCGCACTGTCGGATCAGGTCCGCCAGACTTTCTTAAATAGAGGCCATAGTGGATGGTCTGTCCTGGTTTTGGACTGCATTTCTGCCAGTGGTGTTGGTAATATTGTCAGAATTGATGGGATCATGAATGCTAAAAAGTACAGCCAGATTTTAATTCATCATGCCATTCCTTCTGGAAAATGCCTGATTGGCAATGGATTTATTTTTCAGCATGATAACAATCCCATGCACACTGCTAATGCAGTGAAATAATATCTGGAGAGAAAAACATCTGATAAAACACTGACAGCCATGGACTGGCCTCCACAGAGTGCAGACCTGAATATTATAGACACAGTATAGGATCACCTGAACAGATAAATAAATAAAGGGAGGGAGTTCCCAATAAATACTGACTTTGCCTGAAGAAGCCATTTTGTTCTGAAAATTGTTTTTTTTAATAAAAAAAAATCTGAAGCATAATTACAGACTCAATTACATTTTACTGACTGTTACAAAAGAGCATCATTTGAGAAGTATTATTTCAGTTGATTTGAAGTGTGGTAAAAAAATGTAGTATTGCAGCAAAAAAGGCCAGTAAAATATTTGGTTGAATAGGTAGAGGTATTTGAGAAGAAGTCCTAAAGTTCTTATGCCACTTTACAGATCACTACTTAATATTGAGTATGATGTGCAGATCTGGAGGCCATATATCCAGAAGGATACAAATGGATGTTACTAAAATGGTATATGATCCAAAAGGTAAAACTTAGAAAGGCTCAATTACCTAAGTATGTATAGCTAACAGAAGAGAAAGTGGTGATTTAATATTAGTTTGCAGAAACACTTCTTCACTGAAAGTGGTTGATTCACCAAATAAACTTCCATATGAAGACTTCAAGATTATAATCTGAAATGTTACTTTGGTAGAGAATGAAAAGCCATGTTTGACATAGAATAAAAAACATATTAAATCAAGTTTAGTTTAGTTTAGCTCAATCTATGGGTCAGAACCAATACTATTATAGTTGCAATAGCAGGCATTTAAATCAATCAAAAATAGATGACAATACAAAGCCAGAGCAACACAGATATTTATTATGTCACATATAAGAACCTGTCAGTTTAGGTTTAGTTAGCTTAACTTTGAAGTGCATATGAGATTGCTCTTTTATAAGAGGTAATATGGTAGCTAAGCAGCACAGGAGGTGTGTCTGGGTTTAACCAATAGGGTCTGATGTAACCCTTTTTAAACTTTGGTTGATGGTCACTGAAGTATGCTATGACTATGGCGTTGGGAGCCGAAACGCGTCAGCATTAGTGACCACCAACCTATTGCTTACTAACAGTGTGCTGTACACAGTATTTGGATGCAGTTGCTGACACCTGTTTTTATCTGGATTTTCACAAATAAAGAAAAAGTATTTTACCCACTGCACAGAGTGCCGAGTTATCCTTCATCTACCTTGTATCCATAGAATAAAGGTGTTTGTACACAAGGGGAAACAATACAAATTAAAGTTTTGGAATGCAACATTAAATATTCAAATGTTTAAAATCTGTGCAAAATTAGTAGCTGTCAATATTAACCCCTTAACGACCGAGGACGTGCAGGGTACGTCCTCAAAAAAAAGGCAGTTAATGCCTGAGAACGTACCCTGCACGTCCTCGGTTTGGAAAGCAGCTGGAAGCGATCCTGCTCGCTTCCAGCTGCTTTCCGGTTATTGCAGTGATGCCTCGATATGGAGGCATCCTGCAATAACCTTTGGTAGCCATCCGGTGCAGAGAGAGCCACTCTGTGGCCCTCTCTGCACCGGAGATCGGTGGCTACCTGCGTTGGTGGGTGGGAGCCGGACCGGGAGGCGGGTGGCGGCCATCGATGGCCCTGGTTATGTGCAGGGGGGGCGGGATCGTGGGCGGGGACGAGCAGGGGCGCGCACGGACGCGCGCGCGTGCACGGGAGGGCGGGGGCGGGCGCGTGCACGGGGAGGGAGCGGGTGGGAACCGCTACACTACAGAAAATGATTTAATAAAAAATGTATAAATATCGAAAATCTTAAAAAAAAAAAAAGATCAGCAAGGTGGTGGGGGATTGTCTGTGTGGGGGGGGGGAAGCTACACTACAGAAAAAAGCCCCAAAAAAATAAAAAAAGCACTTTTTTTTGCAAACTGGGTACTGGCAGACAGCTGCCAGTACCCAAGATAGCCCCCAATGAGGCAGAGGGGAGGGTTAGAGAGCGGTTTTGGGGGGGATCAGGGAGGTTGGGGGCTAAGGGGGGGATCCTACACCCTAGCATATGTAAATATGCTAAAAAAATTTTTTATTTTTTTTAAAAAACCCTTTTATTTTAGTACTGGCAGACTTTCTGCCAGTACTTAAGATGGCGGGGACAATTGTGGGGTGGGGGAGGGAAGGGAGCTGTTTGGGAGGGATCAGGGGGTGGGATGTGTCAGGTGGGAGGCTGATCTCTACACTAAAGCTAAAATTAACCCTGCAAGCTCCCTAATTAACCCCTTCACTGCTAGCCATAATACACGTGTGAGGCGCAGCAGGATTTAGCGGCCTTCTAATTACCAGAAAGCAACGCCAAAGTCATATATGTCTGCTATTTCTGAACAAAGGGGATCCCAGACAAGTATTTACAACCATTTGTGCCATAATTGCACAAGCTGTTTGTAAATTATTTCAGTGAGAAACCTAAAATTGTGAAAAATTTAACTTTTTTTTCAATTTGATCGCATTTGGCGGTGAAATGGTGGCATGAAATATACCAAAATGTGCCTAGATCAATACTTGGGGTTGTCTACTATACTACACTAAAGCTAAAATTAACCCTACAAGCTCCCTAAAAGCTCCCTAATTAACCCCTTAACTGCTGGGCATAATACACTTGTGGTGCGCAGTGGCATTTAGCGGCCTTCTAATTACCAAAAAGCAACGCCAAAGCCATATATGTCTGCTATTTCTGAACAAAGGGGATCCCAGAGAAGAATTTACAACCATGTATGCCATAATTGCACAAGTTGTTTGTAAATAATTTCAGTGAGAAACCAAAAGTTTGTGAAAAAATTTGTGAAAAAGTGAACGATTTTTTGTATTTGATCGCATTTGGCGGTGAAATGGTGGTATGAAATATACCAAAATTGTCCTAGATCAATACTTTGGGATGTCTACTAAAAAAAAATATATACATGTCAAGGGATATTCAGGGATTCCTGAAAGATATTAGTGTTCTAATGTAACTAGCACTAATTTTGGAAAAAAGTGGTTTGGAAATAGCAAAGTGCTACTTGTATTTATGGCCCTATAACTTGCACAAAAAGCAAAGAACATGTAAACATTGGGTATTTCTAAACTCAGGACAAAATTTTGAAACTATTTAGCATGGGTGTTTTTTGGTGGTTGTAGATATGTAACAGATTTTGGGGGTCAAAGTTAGAAAAAGTGTGTTTTTTTCAATTTTTCCTTTTTTATAGTAAATTATAAGATATGATGAAAATAATGGTATCTTTAGAAAGTCCATTTAGTGGCGAGAAAAACGGTATATAATATGTGTGGGTACAGTAAATGAGTAAGAAGAAAATTACAGCTAAACACAAACACCGCAAAAATGTAAAAATAGCCTTGGTCCCAAACGGACAGAAAATGGAAAAGTGCTGTGGTCATTAAGGGGTTAAAGGGATATGAAACAAAAAAAAAATATTTTGTTATTCAGACAGAGCATAACATTTTAAGAAAAGATTCCAATTTACTTCTATTATAAAATGTTCTTAATTTCCACAATATTCCACGATATTCTGTTTCAAAGAGATACCTAGGTAGGCATCTGGAGCACTACATGGCAGGGAATAGTACTGCCCTCTAGTGCTCATTCAAACGGATAACATTCTTGCAAAACTGCTGCCATATAGTGCCCCTGAAAAGGGCTGGCTCGTAAACAGGCATCACTGCTTTTCAACAAAAGATACCAAGAGAACAAAGAAAATTTGATAAAAGTAAAATTAGAAAGTTGTTTAAAATTGCATGCTCCATTTGAATGATAAAATAAACATTTTTGGTTTCATATCCCTTTAAGTATTGCAGTTTATAGACATAGTTCATAAGTATTCAGAAAGCATGGTATTGACAAAGAGGACCACTAGATGGTGCTATATACAGTATGTGTAAAGTTAAACAAATGGACAATAAAGACAGGAAAAAGAAACTGCTGTATAAAATGCAGCTAACATCAGTAATGGTACCATGACTCTAATTCTTATTTTAATGAGGCATAAAGTGAGCATTTTTTAATTGCATAATAGTTTGCACAAACCAATCAGCTAGATTACGAGTTTTGCGGTAAGAAGGGTGCGTTGCTTACTTGCACGTTATTGTCACCACTCACTTTCCTACAGTGCTGGTATTACAGGTTTTTACAAACCCAGCGTTAGACAAGAAGTGAGTGTAGAGCAAAATTGAGCTCCATACCGCACTCCAATACCAGCGTTGCTTAAGTCAGCGGTGAGATGGTTGTACGTGCTTGTGCACGATTTCCCCATAGACATCAATGGGGAGAGCCGGCTGAGAAAAACACCTGCAAAAAAGCAGCGTAAAGCTCAGTAACGCAGCCCCATTGATTCCTATGGGGAAACACATTTTATGTTTAAACCTAACACCCTAACATGAACCCCGAGTCTAAACACCCCTAATCTTCCACTTATTAACCCCTAATCTGCCGCCCCGACATCGCCGACACCTAAATTATATTTATTAACCCCTAATCTGCTGCCCCAACATTGCCGCCACCTACATTATACTTATTAACCCCTAATCTGCCGTCCCCGACATCGCCGACACCTAAATTATATTTAGTAACCCCTAATCTGCTGCCCCGACATCGCCGCCACCTACATTATACTTATTAACCCCTAATCTGCTGCCCCCAACATCGCTGAACCCTACATTATATTTATTAACCCCTAATCTGCCGCCCAGACATTGCCGCCACCTACATTATACTTATTAACCCCTAATCTGCTGCCCCCAACATCGCTGACACCTACATTATATTTATTAACCCCTAATCTGCAGCCCCGACATCGTCGACACCTACATTAAACTTATTAACCCCTAATCTGCTGCCCCAACATCGCTGACACCTACATTATATTTATTAATGCCTAATCTGCCACCCCGACATCTACATTATACTTATTAACCCCTAATCTGCTGCTCCGGACATCGCCGCCACTATAATAAACATATTAACCCCTAAACCGCCACACTCCTGCATCGCAAACACTAGTTAAATATTATTAACCCCTAATCTGCCGCCCCTAACATCGCCACCTACCTACATTTATTAACCCCTAATCTGCCACCTCCAACGTCGCCACCACTATACTAAAGTTATTAAGCCCTAACCCTAAATCTAACCCTAACCCCCCTAACTTTAATATAATTAAAATAAATCTAAAGAAAACCTACAATTAATAACTAAATAATTCCTATTTAAAATTAAATACTTACCTGTAAAATAAACCCTAAGATAGCTACAATATAACTAATAGTTACATTGTATCTAGCTTAGGTTTTATTTTTATTTTACAGGCAAGTTTGTATTTAGTTTAACTAGGAAGAATAGATACTAAATAGTTATTAACTATTTAATAACTACCTAGCCAAAATAAATATAAATTGACCTCTAAAATAACCTGTCTTACACTAACACCTAACCTAACCCTACAATTAAATAAATTCCCTAAATTAAATACAATTAGCTAAATTACAAAAAAAAACCCCACTAAATTACAGAAAATAAAAAACAAATTACAAGATCTTTAAACTAATTACACTTAATCTAATAGCCCTATCAAAATAAAAAAGCCCCCTCAAAATAAAAAAAAAACCTAGCCTAAACTAAACTACCAATAGCCCTTAAAAGGGCCTTTTGCGGGGCATTGCCCCAAAGAAATCAGCTCTTTTACCTGTAAAAAAAAAATACAAACAACCCCCCAATAGTAAAACCCACCACCCACACAACCAACCCCCCAAATAAAACCCTAACTAAAAAAACCTAAGCTCACCATTGCCCTGAAAAGGGCATTTGGATGGGCATTGCCCTTAAAAAGGCATTTAGCTCTATTGTGGCCCAAAGCCCTAGTCTAAAAATAAAACCCACCCAATAAACCCTTAAAAAATCCTAACACTAACCCCTGAAGATCGACTTATCGGGAGAAGTCTTCATCCAATCCAGCAGAAGTGGTCCTCCAGACGGGCAGAAGTCTTCATCCAGACGGCATCTTCTATCTTCATCCTTCTGACGCGGAGCGGCTCCATCTTCAAGACATCCGACGCGGAGCATCCTCTTCGAATGAAGTCTTCTTCTCCCCGAATGAAGGTTCCTTTAAATGACATCATCAAAGATGTCGTCCATTAGATTCCGATTGGCTGATAGAATACTATCAGCCAATCGGAATTAAGGTTGATAAAATCCTATTGGCTGATGCAATCAGCCAATAGGATTGAACTTCAATCCTATTGGCTGATTGGAACAGCCAATAGAATGCAAGATCAATCCTATTGGCTGATTGGATCAGCCAATAGGATTGAAGTTCAATCCTATTGGCTGATTGCATCAGCCAATAGGATTTTTTCAACCTTAATTCCGATTGGCTGATAGTATTCTTTTTTTTTTTTTTTTAAATCATAGATTTTTATTGAGGTAGTAAAACATAACATATTCAACATGTATTATCTTGAACATAGTTTACAGCTTGCAGATAGATATTACTGAAAATTGGATCTCATATAGGCTCTATATTTGTAAAGTGAGTTATAATAATACATATTTATCACAAATATTCTTATATATTTAACTTTCTAGATACAACCCATGTAATTCACATAAAATAACAAGATATATTTTCTCTAAGAGCATTAGCTGTCTGAGCATGCGAAGGACATAATGGTACCTCTTTTTTTTATATATAGCGATTAAGCTAATTTTAACTCCCTAGAAACTTATATTGCCTTATAGAGTGATACTGTACTACACTTATAGCAAATAAATGGCGGGTTAATACCGCTGATAAATACACCAAACCGGGTGAATATAGAAATAAGTACACAAACCTTCATATAACGTATAATATTAGTATTAGAATTTTGAGTTATATTAAACTAGATCTAGAACTGCCATTGGGATCTTAGGGCAGTCTCTTGTAGATGTAAAGTAAATTTTATAATTTGACTGTATCTACATCATATAGACACGCATATAGTTGCTTAGTAAAATAACATGACTTCAGGTCTACACGTTAATATACTGAATAGATTGAATCATCAGAGTATGTATATTAACGTGGCTTAATAAGAGACAGGCAAAATAGACTTGTTGCTACACATCTTATAACTAGTTATACAGACACAACAGATCCCAGAAAATATGAGGCTATTCGCTTCCAATATCAGTGTGTTGATGCAGGCATAGGATTACATACATTAAAAATCCCACTCAAGGGTTAGTGTTATGCCAATGTTATATCTCTAAGAAGAAACCAGGGGCTTAGGTGTCATCTTCCTAGTGGTCACTAAAATTATAGATGCGCTGAATAATATCAGTTTGGGAGGGTGAATGATTTAAGCTAGTAGATAATTAAAAAGGCATATAATGCTCCGGTGAGAGACTTGTAAACTATCCCCTAGTTTCTATCTGTACACTAAACTACCACAGAGCTAAGAATAACAGTTAAACACATATTTATAAAGTGTCCTATTCATATCTGGGATCAAGAATGTTTATAGTCAGATCAAAAAGTTTATAGTACTTCTTAGGCTGTCACATCTACTCCCCAATATAACTGGATCGTGGGTAGGGGAAGAATATTCAAGGCCCCATTTGCAGTCTACTGTCCCATTATATCTCATCCTATGCCTCTTCTGTGGAACTGCGTCACTGTTACCGGCATAATGTCACTGAAGGAGAGCTTATTTCTCTGCATCCATTGCCGTGTGATAAATAACACCTGGGCTCGCATCTGCGTGGCCTCCTGTAGTCGCACTCCGCGTGGAAAGCCATGCTTTGCTAATCCCGGGCCATGAGAGTCGGCCGCTCTCCCCCGACCCGGCGCCACAGACAAATGATGCGCAATCGTCTCCACACTGAGCTGCGATGCAGGCCTTGGGTGGTCAGGATCTTGGACTCTGATATCCCCAGCAGGTGAACTGATATAGCGGGAAGATTCCTTTTTCTCATCGGGGTTTGAGCTAATGGATGACGCCCCCGTAGTGGTAACTTCAGGACTAGATATCGTAAGCCTTTGCTGTGGAACCAAGTGTGCGTCTGAGGTAGACCAGAAGGCTGTCTGCGTATCTCCTCTTGTGCTCCGTGCCATTGCTATGAGGTCTAGCATACCGGCATCTAGTTTAGTTTCTAATTTCAGCAGTAAAACTTGCAATATTTTGCCCGGCACCTCCATGCTGAGTGATCTCTCTGTTACGGCAGCTGGTAAATTAACGTTGCTTGGTTTGCGGGGGGATAAAAGTTGAAAGTCGCAGCACTATGCCGCCGCCTGATATTATTGTGGTCCGGGTTGGGCCTAACAGTCATAAATCTGGCTCCATGGGTATCGGACGTTTCAGAATTACTTCCTCTATATAGTGGTCAAATATTTTCTGCCCAAAACTGTATGTATATCTCAAAAAACAGCTGGGTAGTGAGAGTTCAATGAGGAGCTCTTATTAATGCGACTTAGTATGGCCGCCGCCCGGACACGCCCTCGGCTGATAGTATTCTATCAGCCAATCGGAATCTAAGGGACGCCATCGAACCTTCATTCGGGAAGAAGACTTCATTCGAAGAGGATGCTCCGCGCCGGATGTCTTGAAGATGGACCCACTCCACGTCGGAAGGTTGAAGATAGAAGATGCGGTCTGGATGAAGACTTCTGCCCGTCTGGAGGACCACTTCTCCCGGCTTGGATGAAGACTTCTCCTGGCTTCGTTGAGGACTTCTTGCTGCTTCGATGTGGACTTCTCCCGGCTTCGTTGAGGATGGATGTCGGATCTTCAAAACTGTAAGTAAGTGTATTTAATTGTACTTAATTTAGGTAATTTATTTAATTGTAGTGTAGTGTTAGGTGTTAGTGTAACTTAGGTTAGGTTTTATTTTACAGGTCAATTTGTATTTATTTAGCTAGGTAGTTAGTAAATAGTTAATAACTATTTAGTTACTATTCTACCTAGTTAAAATAAATACAAACTTGCCTGTAAAATAAAAATAAACCCTAAGCTAGCTACAATGTAACTATTAGTTATATTGTAGCTAGCTTGGGGTTTATTTTATAGGTAAGTATTTAGTTTTAAATAGGAATTATTTAGTTATTAATAGTAGGTTTTCTTTAGATTTATTTTAATTATATTTAAGTTAGGGGGTGTTTTAGGGTTAGACTTAGGTTTAGGGGTTAATAAATTTAGTATAGTAGCGGCGACGTTGGGGGCGGCAGATTAGGGGTTAATAAATGTAGGTAGGTGGCGGTGATGTTAGGGGCGGCAGATTAGGGGTTAATAATATTTAACTAATGTTTGCGATGCGGGAGTGCGGCGGTTTAGGGGTTAATATGTTTATTCTAGTGGCGGCGATGTCGGGAGCGGCAGATTAGGGGTTAATAATTTTATTATAGTGTTTGCGATGCGAGAGGGCCTCGGTTTAGGGGTTAATAGGTAGTTTATGGGTGTTAGTGTACTTTTTAGCACTTTAGTTATGAGTTTTATGCTACAGCGTTGTAGTGTAAAACTCTTAACTACTGACTTTAGGAAGTACTTTTAGTTACAGTGGTGTTAGTATCACTTGCCTGGCCACGTACCCTAAGTGATTTAACATATAAAGTTATATCTATGTTTTAGAATTGAACTACCCATTTTTCTTCATTTTCCTATCTCTGTATAAACCACCTGACATCCTCTATTTTAGTTTCTCCTCTTCATTATTCTCTGTTTCACCATTTGCCATCTTCACCTCCAGTTGTTTTTTCTTTCTGATACTCATTCCTCTACATTTCTTCAATTCTATTAATTTCATGTGAACTGCTCCAAACTATTTAGTTTTACCCATTTCCTTTTCTAGCACACACTTTAAATTAAGTTTAGATCTGTTTCCCTTTTTTCCCCAACTTGCCACAGCACTCTATTTTCTTCTGCAAAGACACCAACCTCCACTGTCCATGATTAAAGGGATGCAAATCCCTAATTATTTCTTCCATGATTCAGATAGTTCTTTCAATTTTAAGCAATTTTCTAATTTACTTCTATTATAATTTTTTTCTTTATGTTCTTGGTAACCTTTGTTGAACAGCAGGAACGTATATGCTTAGGAGCCGGCCCATTTCCGGATCACTATTGTTACAGACACATAATTTATTAATAAATAAAAAGAGAGAAGCGCTCAACTTGGAAACGAACAATAGCATAATAGCTTGTTCTATGGCTAGTTACCACCGAAGAAGCAGCCTCTTTTTGCTAAACATGTGCCTTTCACAGAGAACTTTCCTGAAGCATATCAGTCTGATCCTGACTTCACAGTACAGTCCAGCCCCGAAATACCAGACAATCCCTCTCTGAACGAGAGAAACAGCAAAACCCCAGACGTACGTTTCGGCCTATTGTGGGCCTTGTCAGTGAGGAGCAGCCATATCCTTCTAGGCACACTGAGCAACCGGTCCACGTCTGGATTCCCGCATCACACTTAGGGAGACTTCCCTAAGTGTCATAATTTGCATAAATAAAAAGAGAGAAGCGCTCATATTTAAGTTAGGGGGTGTTAGGTTTAGGGTTAGACTTAGGTTTAGGGGTTAATAAATTTAGTATAGTGGCAGCGACGTTGGGGCAGCAGATTAGGGGTTAATAAATGTAGGTAGGTGGCGGTGATGTTAGGGGAGGCAGATTAGGGGTTAATAATATTTAACTAATGTTTGCGATGCGGGAGTGCGGCGGTTTAGGGGTTAATATGTTTATTCTAGTGGCGGCGATGTCGGGAGCGGCAGATTAGGGGTTAATAATTTTATTATAGTGTTTGCGATGCGGGAGGGCCTTGGTTTAGGGGTTAATAGGTAGTTTATGGGTGTTAGTGTACAGCGTTGTAGTGTAAAACTCATAACTACTGACTTTAGAATGCGTTATGAATCTTGACGGGATAGGGTATACCGCTCACTTTTTGGCCTCCCAGGACAAGCTTGTAATACCGGCGCTATGGAAGTACCATAGAAAAAAAAGACTATACGCAATTTGCGTAAGTTGATTTACGGTAAGGCCAAAAAAGTGTGCGGTGCCCCTAAATCTGCAAGACTCGTAATAGCAGCGGTAGTAAAATAGCAGCGTTATGAGCCTTAACGCTGCTTTTTTACTCATAACGCAAGACTCGTAATCTAGCCATATATTTTGAACCTCTAAAAAGTGGCATTGCACTGCTGATCCTAAACTGTAGTAGTTCATTTCCCCTTCTGTTTACACTTCCTCATTGCTGTCTATATGGCCTATTTACTCTCTTGCTATAAATCACTCATTCTGTCATTCACTACTCCCCTTCCTAACTTCCCCAAAGTCATTGATGTGATTTTAAACAACTCTCCAATTTACTATTTGTTTTGTTCTCTTCTTATCCTTTATAGAAAAGGATACCTTGAAAGGCCCAGAGGCTGCACATATATGCCTCATGCTATTGGCTCACCTGATGTGCTCAGCTAGCTCCCAGTAGTGCATTGCTGCTCCTTCAACAAAGAATCCCAATAGAATAAAGCAAACTAGATAACTGAAGTAAATTTAAAGTTTAGGTATATTATTTTTATTGAATTCTTTTTAAAGAAGTAAATGAACAACCAAAAAAAAAAATATTTTTTAAAAGAAATGAAACATGATACATAGAATACTGCAGTCAATACAGCTGGAAGAGAGTTTTACAATTTAGACTTTGATCACTTTGTATTCATCTAAATGGAGGGAAGCATAGAACTACGGCATTTTTAAAATTTCTGGACATAGAGTCACGGCTTAAAAAATACTCAGTGCCTGACAAAAAGAATATAGAGCAAAGGACACAAAAAGGAGGGGCATATTAGAGAAAGAAGCAGAGTCAATAGACAAATACAAGAACCTCATTTCCAGATCTTGGAATATCTTAATCTTATACTCATCCTGACATGGCTGTAGTACAACAGATCAAAAGCTGACTGGCTGAAAAATAACGAATAACAAAGCGAACAGAGGAACATCATGATCAAACCCCTGGATTTGCAAGACATGAAGTACTTTTAGTTACAGTGGTGTTAGTATCACTTGCCTGGCCACGTACCCTAAGTGATTTAACATATAAAGTTATATCTATGTTTTAGAATTGAACTACCCAATTTTCCTCATTTTCCTATCTCTGTGTAAACCACCTGACATCCTCTATTTTAGTTTTGCCTCTTCATTATTCTCTGTTTCACCATTTGCCATCTTCACCTCCAGTTGTTTTTCTTTCTGATACTCATTCCTCTACATTTCTTCAATTCTATTAATTTCATGTGAACTGCTCCAAACTATTTAGTTTTACCCATTTCCTTTTCTAGCACACACTTTAAATTAGGTTTAGATCTGTTTCCCTTTTTCCCCCAAACAACTTGCCACAGCACTCTATTTTCTTCTGCAAAGACACCAACCTCCACTGTCCATGATTAAAGGGATGCAAACCCCTAATTATTTCTTCCATGATTCAGATAGTTCTTTCAATTTTAAACAATTTTCTAATTTACTTCTATTATGATTTTTTAATTTATTTTCTTGGTAACCTTTGTTGAACAGCAGGAACGTATATGCTTAGGAGCCGGCCCATTACCGGATCACTATTGTTACAGCACATAATTTATTCATAAATAAAAAGATAGAAGCGCTCAACTTGAAAACGAACAATAGCATAATAGCTTGTTCTATGGCTAGTTACCACTGAAGAAGCAGCCTCTTTTTGCTAAACATGTGCCTTTCACAGTGAAGAACTTTCCTGAAGCATATCAGTCTGATCCTGACTTCACAGTACAATCCAGCCCCGCAATACCAGGCAATCCCTCTCTGAACGAGAGAAACAGCAAAAACCCAGACGTACGTTTTGGCCTATTGTGGGCCTTGTCAGTGAGGAGCAGCCATATCCTTCTAGGCACACTGAGCAACGGGTCCACATCTGGATTCCCGCATCACACTTAGGGAGAATTCCCTAAGTGTCATAATTTGAATAAATAAAAAGAGAGAAGCGCTCAACTTGGAAACGAATAATAGCATAATAGCTTGTTCTATGGCTAGTTACCACCAAAGAAGCAGCCTCTTTTTGCTCAACATGTGCCTTTCACAGAGAACTTTCCTGAAGCATATCAGTCTGATCCTGACTTCACAGTACAGTCCAGCCCGAAATACCAGGCAATCCCTCTCTGAACGAAACAGCAAAAACCCAGACGTACGTTTCCGCCTATTGTGGGCCTCGTCAGTGAGGTGCAGCCATATCCTTCTAGGCACACTGAGCCACGGGTCCATGTCTGGATTCCCGCATCACACTTAGGGAGACTTCCCTAAGTGTCATAATTTGCATAAATAAAAAGAGAGAACCGCTAAACTTGGAAACGAACTATAGCATACTAGCTTGTTCTATGGCTAGTTACCACCGAAGCAGCCTCTTTTTGCTCAACATGTGCCTTTCACAAAGAACTTTCCTGAAGCATATCAGTCTGATCCTAACTTCACAGTACAGTCCAGCCCAGAAATACCAGGCAATCCCTCTCTGAACAAGAGAAACAGCAATAACCCAGACGTACGTTTCGGCCTATTGTGGGCCTCGTCAGTGAGGGGCAGCCATATCCCTCTAGGCACATTGAGAAACTGGTCCACGTCTGGATTCCTGCATCACACTTAGGGAGACTTCCCTAAGTGTCATAATTTGCATAAATAAAAAGAGATAAGCGCTCAACTTGGAAACGAACAATAGCATAATAGCTTGTTCTATGGCTAGTTACCACCAAAGCAGCCTCTTTTTGCTCAACATGTGCCTTTCACAGAGAACTTTCCTGAAGCATATTAGTCTGATCCTGACTTCACAGTACAGTACAGCCCCAAAATATCAGGCAATCCCTCTCTGAACGAGAGAAACAGCAAAACCCCAGACGTACGTTTCGGCCTATTGTGGGCCTCGTCAGTGAGGTGCAGCCATATCCCTCTAGGCACACTGAGCAACGGGTCCACGTTAAATTATGTAAACAAAAGAGAGAAGCGCTCAACTTGGAAACGAACAATAGCATAATAGCTTGTTCTATGGCTAGTTACCACCGAAGAAGCAGCCTTTTTGCTCAACATGTGCCTTTCACAAGTCTCCCTAAGTGTGATGTGGGAATACAGACGTGGACCCGTTGCTCAGTGTGCCTAGGGGGATATGGCTGCACCTCACTGACGAGGCCCACAATAGGCCGAAACATACGTCTGGGGTTTTTGCTACGTAAGGGACACAGGTATATAAAACTGACCGGTGGCGTTGGAGGACACTCTGACGGCGGTCAGCCTGATACGTAATAGAGTGCTGCTTCTTTTGCCGCTAGTGTGTGTGTTATTGCCTTTATCTGGGTAGAAGCCTTTTCTTATTTGGATATCCCCAACTGTTTGTGCACAGTTAGCATCCACCCTTAACTTGACTAAGTGATTTTGTTTACATTGTTGATATCGTTACAACTTTGGATGAGTTCTGTGGTGCACCCTCATATCCCCCTTTCTATATAGCCTACTATAGGTCCCCAGGTTGTTAGAATTGTGGGACCAATTATGACTTTTTAAATGTTGATAGATATAAATATGTATTACTGAATAAATGTGTGACTCAGCAGACTAATGTCCTATCCTAGTCTTGATTTACTTCTCAGCATGTGAGCTTTATTCTAGAATTTTAGAAAATTCTTATTCTGAATATTTACTTTTCTTTGTTCTATTTTTATATTTACATTATTTCTAGATTGCACCTGCTGAATATTATAAATATGGAGTGAGCAAACCACCCTTTGTATTGTTCTACTAGAGGAAGGTGCCCGGAATTGGAAACTTTTTAAACTGGTATGCTGTGTCTGAATAACAAAAGGAAATATTTGGGTTTATATCAATTTAAAATCTCAATGTTCATCTATTTTGACTTCCAGCTCCCTTTCATTGCAACACCTATGTCCATTCCTTCTTGCTTCCTCATTGCCCACTCTTCCCATTCACCTCAGCCCCAATTTATTGACTGTCCCCTATATTTGTCCAGTCTCATATTCTCACAAAAAGTCACCTTTCTCGACTTTCCTCAGATTCCATTTTTCTCTACTTCCATCACCAGTTCCCTTTTCCTATTCACTCCTCCCCTACACTGCGGTACTTCCACCTTCCCCAGCCCCTCTTCCCACCTCCCTTTCTATCCACCTTTTATCTGCTCCCTTTATCATTATTATTTTCAGTTATTTGTATTTTTGCATAATCCTCTACTAAAATGTGCACTCTTTTTGTATCCAACTCCCTTATCTGCTGTCAAATCTCCACAACCCCCGTCGGATTGGCCACTCTTTCCTATTCACCTCATACCATTCACCATCTATAGTGCCCCAGGGACCCATGATTTCCCATCTCTTTATGTCCATTTGTTTCTTCACTTCCGTGCTCCTATCGTATCTCCTGTAGCCCATACTCCATCATACACTTTCTTTCCCCATTCCCTATTTGCCAATCCTTTTGTTCTTTCATAACTCTCACCCATACCCCGATGTATTTACCCACAACCATTACTTGTCTCCCCACATTACAGTCCCTATCACTTCCCCTCCCATACAAACGTCACGTGTCGCTTTACGGCAGCTGAGAGCAGAACCGGAAGTTTTGCAGCAGCTACCGGGAGAGAAATAAACAGAGACCAAAACAGCAAGGGCTGAGACACAGGAGTTCCACGTACACCCTGGCGATATCTTTATTATAGCAACCAAGAGAGGGGGTAAGTGCGGACATACGCATTATATTCACTATATACACAGAGACAGATTTAGATTATGTAAATCTATGTGCCGGGGTTTAGTAAATCTATTTGTATCTACATACTGAAACTTTCATCATATGCACAGTTATACTGTATTTAGAGTGTGCAGTGCATTTATAGTGAAGATATATTTTACAACAGCTGTATACAGGGACAGCACACACACACTTGATGATAAGTATAATATTCCAATCACCTTTGGTATATATATATATTTTTTTAATTTATATCATAATTTTTTTTTTTAAATATGGCTTTGATATCCATAAGGATAATACTATCAGGATAATGTCATACTATATACTAATTAAATAAAGTTGATTCAAAAGTGCACACACACATACAACAGTATATGTGAGCACTAGTTTGTTTTGCTGCTGATACATACATATATATATATATATATATATATATATATATATATATATATATACACACAGTATATCAGTTGAAACAAGGTACATATATAAATAAACAGTGTAATACAGTACATGTAATTTGCATATAGTGGAAGCTACCCCCTCCTTGGCTTTGTGTTATAAATAGCTATCTAAATAGGTGTTCTAAAGATTACATACTTCTCTATTACCAGCTTATATTTAAATCTAATGTTATTTTATGCAGCAAGACCAGAGCGTAAATGAGATAGAAGTTTGTAAACATGATCTACTTTTGTGCAAGCTTCCCAATATTGTGCAATTCATTTTCTAACATTTCTTTGTACTGAATCATGACCTATTGCTTTCAAAAACACCTTGACACCTTTTATTTTTATATTTTCACTACTGGTTGTGGGGAAGATGTGAAATCACAGAAAAAACTGTGATCTTTTGTTAGTGCTTTAAAGGGCCATTATAGTGAAAATAATACATGCATTTAATATTATTACTATGGACCAGGTAAGTGTGTGCTTAAAGGGACAGAAAACCCTAAATATTTATTTCATGATTCAGATGGATTATACAATTTTTAGAAAAATTTTCTTCTATCACATTGGCTTCATTCTCTTGGTATCCTTGTTTTTGAAGGAGCAGCAATGAATTACTGGTAGCTAGCTGAACATACTGGGGTAGATTTAAGTCTGCCCTGCATCATTAAATGCAGACAGCATATGCTGTCAGCATTTAACATTGCACAAGCAGTTCTGGTGAACTGCTTGTGCAATGCCGCCCCCCTGCAGATTCGCAGCCAATCGGCTGCTAGCAGGGGGTGTCAATCAACCCGATCATATATGATCGGGCGGATTGCTGTCCTCTGCCTCAGAGTTGGCGGACGAGTTAAGGAGCAGCGGTCTTAAGACTGCTGCTTCTTAACTCCTGTTTCCGGTGAGCCTGAAGGCTCACGTGGAAACTGCTGAATCAAGCTCCATTCGGTGAGACAATAACATAAGGCAGATATGTGTAACCATCAATCAGCAGATCCTGACTCTACCTAGGTATCCATTTCAACAAAGGAAATCAAGAGAAGAAAACAAATTAGATATTATAACTAAATTGGAAAGTTGTTTAAAATAACATGCTCTATTTGAATCATGAAAGAAGAAAAAAAGAAATGGATTTCATGTCTCTTTTAACCCCCTCAAAAGTGGTGATTTTTCACCCTTTAACATTTATGTTTCATCAATCTATCTTTTGGATAAATTGTTATAAAATGCATATGAGCAATGTAAATGTGTACATAATAATATAGAAATTATTTGTAGTTGTAAGTATATTCTTTGCAGACTACAAACACAGAGTTAAAGCGATAGAAAGGTCAAAATTGAAATGTGCATGGGTTCAAAGTATTTTTTGCAATATACTTTCATTAGTAAAAGTGCTTCTTATAAAAGTTATTACTATTTTTCTGCAGCATATGCACCAATATTCAAACACCATGCTTGCTTAAAGAGCTAGCAGTGGTGTGTATTGCTTCTGAAGACATACTTTGTGTCATACAAATATCTGCTGATTCTGAGAATGTATAGTGGTGCACGGGCACTCACAGCATATGTGCGTATGCTGCAGAAAAACAGTAGTAACTTTTACAAGAAGCATTATTGCTAATGGAAATATATTACAAAAATGCTTCTATTACACCCATGCACATTTCATTTTTGACCTTTCTTTTCCTTTAAAGGGACAGTCAACACCACAATTTTTGATGTTTAAAAAGATAATCCCTTAAATACCCATTCCCCAGTTTTGCATAACCAACACTGTTATAATAATACACATTTTACCTCTGTAATTACCTTGTATCTAAGCCTCGGCAGACTGCCCCCTTATTTCAGTTCTTTTGACAGACTTGCATTTTAGCCAATCAGTGCTCCCTTCTCTGTAAATTCACGTGTATGAGCTCAATGCTATCTATATGAAACACATGAACTAACGCCCGCTAGTGGTGAAAAGCTGTCAAATGCAGAGGCGGCCTTCAAGGTCTAAGAAATTAGCATATTAACCTCCTAGGTTTAGCTTTCAACTAACAATACCAAGAGAGCAAATCCAAATTTGTGATAAAAGTAAATTGGAAAGTTGTTTAAAAATACATGTCCTATTTGAATTCTGAAAGTTTTTTTGGGACTTGACTGTCCCTTTAACTGTGATGTGAAATACAATTTCTCCTTACATTTTTGCAACCTAGTTTACTGGCTCCTAAACATGTATATTCCTGTAAATGTCCATAATGATTTTCTGAGTTTTAAATAGGATACTTCTGTGATGCACACATATGTACACATGTATGGTTAATATATTGAGAACTAGCGTTACTAAAGAGTCTCTTTAACTTGTACCTGTCACAGGTTCCAGACAAGTGACATTCTGGACCACAGCTGCACTCCTGGAGCCTTCCTGTCACGAGCCAATGCTTGATCTGGAGGTCGTACCAGAGAGATCCCTTGGCAATCAGCAATGGGAATTCACCTTAGGTGAGTGGAGTGGAAGTGCTAGTGAGGGGGTTAGTGTGACAAAAACTGCTATTGGAAACTGGCATTGTGGGAAATTTACTGTATGTTTACACCACTGTTAACGTGATCCTTAGTATTAATATTGTTCTGTGAATGGAAGACTATTAATGTATAAAAGATCCTCCAGTGTGTGTGTGTGTAATATCTCATGTGAGTCAGAAATCAGATACGTTCTTTCTTATTCAAATGTGCCACTGACCTGTCTAATCAGGGTTATGCTCCAGATTCAGTAATTGTCTTGATGCCAGAGTTTATTGGCAAACACATGTGAGATACATGTGACATACGGCACATGCTATTCAGATTGAAGCATTATGATTAAAATAAGACACAATCTAGTCATATCCGTGACTATTTCCAAGATCCATTTATTGTTGCAGGAAATAATAGGGGCTTGCAATTTTTCACACCCCAGACAACTTTTTTTTAAAAAAAATGTATTTTAAATTGCTTTTCAAAAAAGCATAAGTATCTTCCCCACACTTAAACACACAGCAAAGATTCTCCATCTGCCTGCTGATAACTTTTGTAAGCAATTGAACAGCTACATTATTTTGTGTTACAAATTTTTCATCAAAGCTCCCCACAATAACAAAATTACCGTAGCTTAAAAAGTGGTTTCATATATTTTTTTTGTACATGTAAATTCATTGTTTTTCAGAAAAGATATCAATTTCATAATATTATATTTAAATAAAATATGGATTCTCCTTTTACTAATCTTCCATACACCAATTCGATTTATTTATTTTTTGCTAAAAAGTGACTCAATTGTATCCAATGTTCCAACATTTATTTGTGATGATACAATTGTTTATATGCTTTTAATGCAAATACACACATTTTTATATAGGTTGCATTCAGAGCACTATTTTATTTGTTTAAATGTCATGTTTGTTTTTTTTCTGGTGTAGAATAGGCTTCCATTTGCATAAAATACAGGTTGTTGCATTTCTTTTTCAACGACCATGACAATTTCAGTATGACCATTATGGGTGTGTAGAATCAAGAAATACACGTCTATTGCCTCCGCTCATCTATTTTAAAATTGCTGATTATTTTAAAGGGGCTGAAAATATAAGATAAAACTTTGCATAAATGCAGTCCTCACAAGGAATAAGCTATACTAAGTCTGTAGAGATTTCTAAAATTAGAATTTGTTTAGCTAACAATTAATTTTGAAATGATCCTTTAGCTTCTCCCTCTTGTTTAAAAAGATAGATAATCCCTTTATTACCCATTCCCCAGTTTTGTATAACCAACACGGTTATATTAATATACATTTTACCTCTGTGATTACCTTGTATCAAAGCCTCTGAAGACTGTCCCATTATTTTAGTTCTTTTGACAGACTTGCATTTTAGCCAATCAGTGCCCTCTCAGAAGTAACTCTACGGGCGTGAGCACAATGTTATCTATATGGCACACATGAACTAATACCCTCTAGCTGTGAAAAACTGTCAAATGTAATGAGATAAGAGGTGGCCTTCAAGGGCTTAGAAATTAGCATATGAGCTTACCTAGGTTTAGCTTTCAACTAAGAATACCAACAGAGCAAAGCAAATTTGATGATAAAAGTAAATTGGAAAGTTGTTTAAAATTGCATGCCCTATCTGAATCATGAAATTTTAATTTTTGACTTGACTGTCCCTTTAATTAGCAATGAGGTTCTGCATAACAGAAAACAACTTGCTCCAAACCTGGTTGAATTAAAGGGACAGTCAAGTCTAAAAACACTTTCATGATTCAGATAGGGCATGCAATATTAAACAACTTTCCAATTTACTTTTATCACCAATTTGTTTTGTTCTCTTGGTACTCTTAGTTGAAAGCTAAACCTAGGAGGTTCATATGCTAATTTCTTAGACCTTGAAGGACGCCTCTAATCTAAATGCATTTTGATAGTTTTTCACCACCGGAGGGAATTAGTTCATGTGTTTCATATAGATAACATTGAGCTCATGCTCGTGAATTTACCATGGAGATAGCTCTGATTGGCTAAAATGCAAGTCTGTCAAAAGAACTGAAATAAGGGGGCAGTCTGCTGAGTCTTAGATACAAGGTAATTACAGAGGTAAAACGTGTATAATTATAGAAAGTTTGGGAGAGAGTGCAATTTCAAAGTGTTGTTTTTTTTGTTTTGTTTTGTTTTTTTACATTTTTTATTGAAGCCAATAAAGAATATTACAAACCATTAAAAGATTACATATAAAGATACTTTCGGCCAGATTACGAATTTTTCATTATGAGCTGTGCGGTGCTAACAAGCAGTTTTTTTCTCACCGCTCACTTACATGCAGCGCTTGTGTTACGGGTTTTTACAAACCCGGAGTTAAAAGACAAAAAGTGAGCGTAGAGCAAACTTGTGCTCCATACCGCACTCCAATACCAGCGCTGCTTAAGTCAGCGGTGAGCTGGTCGTACGTGCTCGTGCATGATTTCCCCATAGACATCAATGGGGAGAGCTGGCTGATAAAAAGTCTAACACCTGCCAAAAAGCAGCGTGAAGCTCAGTAATGCAGCCCCATTGATTCCTATGGGGAAACACATTATATGTTTACACCTAACAGCCTAACATGAACCCCGAGTCTAAACACCCCTAATCTTACACTTATTAACCCCTAATCTGCCGCCCCCGACATCGCCGCCACCTACATTATACTTATTAACCCCTAATCTGCCACTCTGGACATCGCCGTCACCTACATTACATTTATTAACCCCTAATCTGCTGCCCCCAACATCGCCGACACCTACATTATATTTATTAACCCCTAATCTTACGCCCCCAATGTTGCTGCAACCTACCTACATTTATTAATCCCTAATCTGCCGCCCCCAACGTCGCCGCCACTATATTAAATGTATTAACCCCTAAATCTAAGTCTAACCCTAACACCCCCCTAACTTAAATATAATTTAAATAAATCTGAATAAAATTACTATCATTAACTACATTATTCCTATTTTAAAACTAAATACCTATAAAATAAACCCTAAGCTAGCTACAATATAACTAATAGTTACATTGTAGCTAGCTTAGGATTTTTTTTTTTTTTTATAATATTTTTATTGAGGTAAAGAATAAAACAATACAAAGCAACCACGAAAAATAGACCCCCAACCCGTGGGGGCAAAGTACAGAAATATACATTACTGTTCATACACTGAGTATATTACTTAAATAATAAAAGGCATAAATAATAGCTAACAATTCAATAACTCTGAGTAGCAAAAAGCTAAAAGTCAAGGGTTATTCTAGCAATGCAATTTTACCTATGTGGTTAGTGGGCATATAAACTGACCTCAGATTTTTAAGATTTTGACATATAGGACCCTTTTTGGATCCCCACTATTTATAATCATTAGCAACAAGGGAAGGGGTAATATGTGTATGACTTATAACTGAAACATATGAATAGATAATGGGTTAGGTTTCTTAGAATCTGAGTTTTTCTGTTTATCTAATAAACATACATTTTTTAGGGAGGGCGAAGCATAATAGAAGGGTATCAAAGTTTCGTAAGGATAGAATTTTTTTTTTTAAATTAAACAGGGATCGTCATACTAGAATCTTCTCTAATCTCCAAGGATACATACATTTAAAATAGCTCTGTAATGTTACCTCTGGGGATGCACATAAGAACAGCTTATGAATGTGCATTCTATGCAATCAATAATGAACCCACCTACACATAGGGTTAGATAGATATAATGAATATAATGTTAACTCCTCCGTATAGGAGCTATGCTGCAGTGTAGGCAAGCGCTAGAGAAATCCAAGACTCATATGATAAAATATGACCGTGTTGGTTTCTAGGGCAATAACAATGGCTATGCTAATATGAGGATTTTTTATATTGGAAGTTGGAGAATAGGTGTTCTAAAGCTGATTTGAACTTGTCATAAGCAGATAGTATAACCCCTCTACTCCAACATTAGTATAGATATTTAAAGCTCTCTGGGTCTCCCACCTCTCTACGTCCCCGACTCAAGCTCCCTCCTAGCCACAATATGTCTATAATGAAAAAAAAACATATATTACTAATCTGGTTGCAATATAGAGACAAAGAGAAGTGCGCCATCCCGGCCGCAGATGGCACGTCATCAACAAAGTTAAACTTACATATAACCAGGCAGCTTGACAATAATATAGTTATAACTATAACGAGGAGGGGCGAAGGAAGGCAAAAGTAATATTATCGCTTATCATATGGCCACCATCCCCACACATAAAATGAATAGAGCTATAATTCACATTACTCCAACTTATTACCTGCTATATGAGGCCTACAGCCATCAAAAAATAATGACATTTGACCTTGGCCGGATCCCTCTATTTCAGCATCTGTATAGAGATTAGCATATACTAATTGCTTGGACATAGCCTATATAATTCATGAGAAAGTAAATTGTGTTGGAAATAACTGTTAGCGAGTTCAGCAAAGTTTATGAAAAAAACATTTAACAAATATTAACCCCTTAATGACAACTGACGTACCAGGTACGTCATGCATTAACAACCAGTTAATGACAATAGACGTACCTGGTACGTCAGTTGTCTAAGAGAGTGCTGGAAGCGATCGCAATCGCTTCCAGCAGCTCTCAGGGTATTGCAGTGATGCCTCCATATGGAGGCATCCTGCAATACCTTTTCAGAAGACTCCGATGCAGAGAAAGCCACTCTGTGGCCCTCTCTGCACCGGTAGCGATGGTGCCGGTTCGTTGGTGGGTGGGAGCATATCAGGGAGGCGGGTGGGCGGCCCATCGCTACCCGGCATCCGGTTCCTGTAAGTGCTATGTGCACGCTGGGTGCTGGGAGCGTGCGGGGGCGCGCGTGATTAGCTGGCCACTGACACCAATGAGAAGGGAAGAGGGGGGAAAAAAGAATTAAAAAAAAATAAATATATAAGGATCTGGGAGGGGGAGGGGGTGGGGGTATTGTGGGGGGCTGCTACACTACAGAAAACATTAAAAATTGCAAAAAAACCACTTGTTTTTGGGGCAAATTGGGTACTGGCAGACAGCTGCCAGTACCCAAGATGGCGGCAATTAGGTAGGGGAGAGGGTTAGAGAGCTGGGGGGGGGGGTCATGGAGGTTGGGGCTAAGGCAGGGGTCCATCACAGCTAAAACATTTTATTTTTTTTTATTAAAAAAAAGAAAAACTCCTTTTATTTAGTACTGGCAGACTTTCTGCCAGTACTTAAGATGGCGGGGACAATTGTGGGGTGGGGGAGGGAAGAGAACTGTTTGGGAGGGATCAGGGGGTGGGATGTGTCAGGTGGGAGGCTGATCTCTACCCTAAAGCTAAAATTAACCCTGCAAGCTCCATACAACCTACCTAATTAACCCCTTCACTGCTGGGCATAATTTACGTGTGGTGCGCAGCAGCATTTAGTGGCCTTCTAATTACCAAAAAGCAATGCCAAAGCCATATAAGTCTGCTATTTCTGAACAAAGGGGATCCCAAAGAAGCATTTACAACCATTTGTGCCTTAATTGCAGAAGCTGTTTGTAAATAATTTCAGTGGGAAACCTAAAGTTTGTGACAAAATTTGTGAAAAAGTGATTTTTTTTTTTTTATTTGATGACATTTGGCGGTGAAATGGTGGCATGAAATATACCAAAATGGGCCTAGATCAATACTTTGGGTTGTCTTCTAAAAAAAAATATATACATGTCAAGGGATATTCAGGTATTCCTGACAGATATCAGGGTTCCAATGTAACTAGCGCTAATTTTGAAAAAAAGTTGTTTGGAAATAGCAAAGTGCTACTTGTATTTATGACCCTATAACTTGCAAAAAAAGTAAAGAACATGTAAACATTGGGTATTTCTAAACTCAGGACAAAATTTAGAAACTATTTAGCATGGGTGTTTTTTGGTGATTGTAGATGTGTAACAGATTTTGGGGGTCAAAGTTAGAAAAAGTGTGTTTTTTTTCAATTTTTTCCTCATATTTTATATTTTTTTTTTTATAGGAAATTATAAGATATGATGAAAATAATGGTATCCTTAGAAAGTCCATTTAATGGCGAGAAAAACGGTATATAATATGTGTGGGTACAGTAAATGAGTAAGAGGGAAATTACAGCTAAACACAAACACCGCAGAAATGTAAAAATAGCCATTGTCATTAAGGGTAAGAAAATTGAAAAATGGTCCGGTCATTAAGGGGTTAAAACTGATATGAAAAGCCAACCGATTTAAAGGGTAAGTATTGGGTTAATTATTAATACCATAGGGTTGTTGAAGTACATAAATCCTAGCCCACTCCACACCTCTGGGATTTAAATACAGTCACAGTATCAGAAAACTGATCAGGGCAAAATACTGCAATTCGTAATCCGGAGGCCAGAAGTAGCTAAGCGTCATAATCTCACAAATCTGCTGCACACAGACAATCTCAGAGCTTCCATACAGATCTGAAGGTCGCAAGGGAACCCCCGAAGTCTTGACCATAGGAACAGTAGGCTTCCATACAGTAGATGTAGACTCTCTTGTCGCACTCGCAGCAATCCTCTCATGTTCCACTTCTGGAGTATCAACGAGCTCCATTCGCTCCCCTATACTCGACTCTCCTCCAGCAAAGACATCCTCTGTTCTCTCTCGCTCCAGCACGGAGAGTTGCCGAGGGACATTGTGACCCATTATTAAAAGGGTGAGCTCTCTCTTAAAGTCCCGTAGTGCTGCATCCATAGTATTATAGAAAGCCTCCATGTCTGCAATCAATGCTGCGTCACACGGGTATAAAGATGTCCGCTCTCTACTACCCTCCTTATTACAGTCCAAATACCTTAGTAGACAGCTCTTTTCTGTCAGAAAAATATCTCTTGGATGTTCCTAGATTGTAGATTCACACTATAGATATTCCATAGATCCCTTATTATTCCTGAAACATTAGTTTGATATAATTTTAGCCGCAGAGCTCCTTCAGCACACGTCTGCTCTGGTCTGCAGCTAGCTTCGCCCCTTAGGGTTTATTTTTATTTTACAGGCAAGTTTGTATTTATTTTAACTAGGTAGAATAGTTATTAAATAGTTATTAACTATTTTTAATAACTACCTAGCTAAAATAAATACAAATTGATCTGTAAAATAAAACCTAACCTAAGTTACACTAACACCTAACACTACACTACAATTAAATAAATTCCCTACATTAAATACAATTAAAAAAATTAAATTAGCTAAATCACAAAAAACAAACACTAAATTAGAGAAAATAAAAAACAAATGACAGATCTTTAAACTAATTACACCTAATCTAATAGCCCTATCAAAATAACCCCCCCCCCCCCCCAAATAAGAAAAAAAACCCTAGCCTAAACTACCAATAGCCCTTACAAGGGCCTTTTGCGGGGCATTGCCCCAAAGAAATCAGCTCTTTTACCTTTAAAAATAAATACAAACAACCCCCAACATTAAAACCCACCATCCACACAACCAACCCCCCAAATAAAAGCCTAACTAAAAAAACCTAAGCTCCCCATTGCCCTGAAAAGGGCATTTGGATGGGCATTGCCCTTAAAAGGGGATTTAGCTCTATTGCAGGCCCAAAGCCCTAACCTAAAAAATAAACACACCCAATACACCCTTAAAAAAAAATCCTAACACTAACCCCCAAAGATTCACTTACCGGGAGAAGTCTTCATCCAAGCGGCAAGATGTCCTCAAGGAAGCCGGCAGAAGTAGTCCTCCAGACAGGCAGAAGTGGTCCTCCAGATGGGCAGAAGTCTTCATCCAGACGGCATCTTCGCTCTGCGCCGGAAGGATGAAGATAGAAGATGCCGTCTGGATGAAGACTTCTGCCCCTCTGGAGGACCACTTCTGCCGGCTTCCTTGAGGACATCTTGCCGCTTGGATGAAGACTTCTCCTGGTAAGAGAATCTTTGGGGGTTAGTGTTAGGATTTTTTTAAGGGTGTATTGGGTGGGTTTATTTTTTAGGTTAGGGCTTTGGGCCTGCAATAGAGCTAAATACCCTTTTAAGGGCAATGCCCATCCAAATGCCCTTTTCAGGGCAATGGGGAAATTAGTTTTTTTTTAGTTAGGCTTTTATTTGGGGGGTTGGTTGTGTGGGTGGTGGGTTTTACTGTTGGGGGGGTTGTTTGTATTTATTTCTAAAGGTAAAAGAGCTGATTTCTTTGGGGCAATGCCCCGCAAAAGGCCCTTTTAAGGGCTATTGATAGTTTAGTTTTGGCTAGGGTTTTTATTTTTTATTTTCATAGGGCTATTAGATTAGGTGGGTTTAGACTTAGGTTTAGGGGTTAATAAATTTAGAATAGTGGCTGCGATGTTGGGGGCGGCAGATTAGGGGTTAATAAGTGTAGGAGGTTGCGGCGACATTGGGGGTGGCAGATTAGGGGTTAATAAGTGTAGGTAGGTTGCAGCGACATTGGAGGCGGCAGATTAGGGGTTAATAAATATAATGTAGGTGGTGGCAATGTCCGGAGCGGCACATTAGGGGTTAATAAATAGAATGTAGGTGACGGCGATGTTAGGGGCGGAAGATTAGGGGTTAATATTATTTAACTAGTGTTTGCGAGGCGGGAGTTCGGCGGTTTAGGGGTTTATATGTTTATTATAGTGGCAGCGATGTCCGGAGCAGCAGATTAGGGGTTAATCATTTAATTTTAGTGTTTGCGATGTGGGAGGGCCTCGGTTTAGGGGTTAATAGGTAGTTTATGGGTGTTAGTGTACTTTTTAGCACTTTAGTTATGAGTTTTATGCTACAGCGCTGTAGTGTAAAACTCATAACTACTGACTTTAGAATGCGTTACGGATCTTGTTGGTAGAGGCTGTGCCGCTCACTTTTTGGCCTCCCAGGACAGACTCGTAATACCGGCGCTATGGAAGTCACATAGAAAAAAGGGTTTACAAAGTTTACGTAAGTCGGTTTGCGTTAAGGCCAAACAAGTGTGTGGTACACCTATACCTGCAAGACTCGTAATAGCAGTGGGCGTAAAAAAGCAGCGTTAGTTTACCTTAACGCACAACTCTTAATCTAGCCGTTTGTTAGTTATTTTACTTAAGTGTAATGAGCACCACCAAAAAGTCAATTTTCACAAGGTCTTAGTCCCTGTGGAGGTTCTTCATGTCAGCTGAAGAATGATAGTCATGTATTTTCCGTGGCACTATTCAGTGCTAAATCTGTTCAATTAAATGTCCTTTTCATATATCCTGTTATGTCTTACTTTGTTAGGGGGGGTGTGTGCAATGCTCAAATATTTTATTTGTAGAAGTGTTAATGACATTGTTCTTGTTTCCAGATATTTAGTATCATTTTGTGTATTTCGACTGAGCCGCTTCTAATATAATGATACCTTTCCAACTGTAAAAGTGTCTACTTGTTTCGCACATTCACTGAAGGTAGGGATTGTGGTGGATTTCCAGTGTCTGGGGATTAAGATTTTTGCGTAATTTATCATTGTTAGTAGCAGTTTTTGTTTCGCGATGTCTTTTTTAGTTTTGGGAGACTTGTAAAAAGAAGTATCTTAGGGTCTCTAGGTACTATAGTTTCTAGGATTTTACAGAAATGTGTTATTGTGTCTGCCCTAAATTGTTGTAGTTTGGGGCAATCCCACCATATGTGTTGAATAGTGCCCTTTTCTGTGCAGCCCCTCCAGCATTTACCCGAGGAGGTGGGGTACAGTACTTTTAGTCTGGTCGGAGTCAGATACCATCTTGTTAGGTATTTAAAGTTGGTTTCCTGAACCTGAGCTGAAATAGATGCTGTTTTGTTGTTAATAAATATGTTTTTCCAGGTTTTTAGTGTCCGTTCCAGGTCAAGTTTTCTGCCCCATGCCTTTGTGTATGTCGGGAGGTGGTCTGCATCATTTAGTAGGAGTTTCTTATAAAGAAAAGATATTAAGTTGGAGAGGGACTGTTTCGCTATGTATTGTTTTTTAAAATCAGTAATTTGTCTGAGTAGTGATTTCCTGTGCCTGTGTGAAGTTATGAAGTGGTTTATCTGTGCGTACACCATCCAAGTTAGAGGTATGTCTGTTTCTAATATATCCTCCAACTTTTTAAAGTTGTGTTGTTGTGTCAGGTGGTGTATTGTATTTTTCTTAATTTGTTGACCTGTGTGTGAATACGGTCTCATCAGATTCAAAGGCAGATCAGGGTTGCCTATGTATGGTATCATTGGTGATGCCGGCGTGGATATGAGTAGAAGTGTGGATGATTTTATCCCAGACTACAAAAAATTCCTTCATAAGAGGATTATCGTCTATCAGAGAACGTCTATCTTTTTTTTGCTATCCATGCCAAATATCCTGGGTTGTTTGTGTGCAGTATGGATCTGTCTATCTGAATCCATTCAAATAATGTTTTTAAACTAAACTGGTGCAGATTTTACAAGTTTCTACAAATTTATTATAAATTACTCACCTGGAGGATTGCATTAGTACAGAGTTTTTATCTAGCATTGAGAGCTGTCAGTGGTGTGTACTGTGTATTGAGTCATTGAAGAGTTAACTTGGGTCATACAAGCTACCACTATGACTATCTGAGAAGGTGTGGCGTTTGAATGCTGGTGCATAGGGCACTCACAGCATGTGCGTATGCTGTTGAAAAATAGTAATACATAATACTAGAATAATTTCTTCTAGTGGAAGCATAATGCAAAATGGGCATTTTAATTTTATTCTTTCTATCCCTTTAACTGCTTCAATACACATCACAAGCCAATCTCATCATGTGGGAGGATTGCCAGTAAGAAGCGTTTTTTGTTGATCTCCGCACTACAAGCTGGGGATAGTTGGTGGCCTAGTGATCAGCACTCTCAATCCTTACAACAGCAGTGCTGGTGACATTGAGCAGGTTCAGGGGGTATGGAGCTTATGCAAGGTGGTGGCAGAGATAGGATTGTAAGGAATACTGAAAGGGGCCAGTGGTATGTGCTTCTTTATCCCCATAGACTTTATGTTCTTTTGTTGATAATTTATTATTTTTTTCTAAAGGTTTGTGATCGACCACTAAGTACTGGAATCAGTAAATAACAGGTAATTTGCTATAAATATATTTATATTTTTTTATTTTCAAAAAGTAAATTGAGGCAAGGTCAGAGGCACTAACACTGGAACAAGGTGAACCACAATGTCGGGGCAGGAAGTGGATTGTGAAGCAGCCTTTTATAGGAGAGCTGATTGCAAAACTACATGCAGCTGACGATCATGTGGAGCCAGAGAGCAGTCCACTGAAGGTAACACGTCTTAAAAAAACTTAAAGAGAATGCAAAGCCTTCTGGTGCCGCAGGTACAGAGAAGAAGGCTGTGAATCAGGAGTCCTAGGTTCAAATCTGGGCATGTCTGTGACACAATGAAACTGGATGGGGGAGGTTATTGAAACCCCTTAACATCATTTGAAAGAGAAACACCTTCTCTTTCAAATTGGGGTGGTCTTGAAATAAACAAAAAAAAAAAACTGCGTACAGAATTTCAATAAAGTTTTTATGATTACGGGCTTTGTGTGCCCAAAGCTATTTACCTGTCTATATGCTTAAATAAACATTTGGATATAATTTAGTGCTGAGGATATTGCACTTTTTGTAATAAAGTTTTTATGGACATTACAACATTTCAGGCTACAATAACCCCTTACTTACGCATGATTAAGTGCTTATTGTAGCTCAAAACGTTGCTAACAGAACACCTCAAGAAAGGGACTGTCCATTTTTAACAGTGGTGCTGTCGCTTTATGTTGAGCTAAATCCTGCACATAACCATGAAATTTCCATAGATCGATAATGGCAGTACAATGGGTCGAACTGAAGAGCTCAGTGACTTTAAACATGGAACTGCCATAGGATACCACTTTCATGATTCTGGCCTCTAACAGGATGGTGCCCAATAGCAGTGTTAGCAAGAAACTGGGTAGATTGCATAGCAATAGAGTGGAGACTCAAATATATGCAACAGTCCTGTTTATTTGGAGAAAGTTACATAGGCATATAGCAAGTAATGTCCTGAAATAGTTTATACTGGGAAACAGGTACAAGCAAGAGTTAACAGAAGAAAACTGTACAAACCAGTATAGCTGATGTTCAGGTGCAAGGTCAGACAGACAAGAGCCACATGTAGACCAAGGTCAGTCCAAGATTTAAAGGAAGGCAGCAAGTATACAAACTTAGGCTGGGTCACAGGCAGGCAATCCAGCTACAAACGGGAAGTAGGAACAACTAGTACTCTATGCCAAAGCAAAGAGTAAAGGCATAGGCTGCTCAGTATGTAGTCTGAGAGCACTACCCTGATTGTCTAGCATCCAGAGGGGGTGGAGCTGGGAGACACACCTGCTGAAGACAATATTCTTCTACAAAGCCCTCAAGTAACAATTCTCTAGTGGCACAAACAGAGCAAGCTGAACCTGGAGTTCTTGGTTCTATCCCAGGGCACAGAAAGTGAAGTCACCATTGGCCTCCCCATCACGCAGTTTGCATTTTAGTACAAACATATCTTACAGAATCTTGACAGTAAGTGCTATTACTGTGAAGTGGAAGCATCTAGGAGCAACAGCCACTGAGTTATTAAGTGGTAGACCACTCAAACTCACAGAGTGGGGCCACTGAGTGCTCAAGCACATAGCATGTGATTATCTCCTATCATTGGTTGCATCACTCCCTACTGAGTTCCAAACTGCCTCTGTAATTGTGCGTCAGGAGATTCATGAAATAAGGTCTCATGACCAAGCTGTACACAAGTCTTGCATCGGTTGGAGTGATGTAAAGCACGTCGCCACTGGAGCAATGGAAACATGTTTCTGGAGTGATGAATCATGCTTCACTATCTGGCAGACTGATGGGTGTGGTGGATGCCAGAAGAACGCTACCTACTGGAATGCATAGTGCCTACTGTAAACTTTGGTGGAGGAGGGGATAATGATCTGGGGCTGTTTTAAGGGTTTGGGCTAGGAACCTTAGTTCAAATGAAGCGTCATCTTAATACAACAGGATACAAAGACATTTTTGACGATTAGGTGCGTCTAACTTTGTGGCAGCAGTTTTGGGAAGGCCCTTTCCTGTTCCCCTGGGCACAAACCAAGGTCCTTGAAGACATTGTTTGTTGTGGAAAAACTTGAGGGGCCTGCACAAAGCCCCAACCTCAGCCCTATTGAAAACCTTTGGGATGAATTGGAACTCTGATTTCGAGCCAGACCTTATCATGTCTGATCTCACAAAAGTGACCAACTACTGTATTTGCTGTCCCTGAATCCTTAGTGGCCTTCTTGGTGTTTTTAACTTTAATGATGAACCAACAGTAAAACTTATAATCCACAGTATATGTTTTCAAGGGACATAAATGAAGCATGTTACTTTCCACCAACAAAGCAATGAGATATGCCTATTAACCAGTAAACTATCCGTATTTAAGACCCATTTGTACACAGACCTGCACTTCCTGTTAGCTTCAAGATCAACATAAACAGCTTTATATAACATTTTTAATGCAAAACATATTAAAAAGACACATAAGTTGCATTACAATTACACTGCTCCTTTTACGGTGACCGTTTAACCCTCCTCACAACAGCACAGCCATCCCAATTCCACTAACCTTATGAAGTAGAATCCCATCCACCATGTGAAGTCAAGCAGGGAACTGCTTCATCTAACAGCGCCATTGCATTGGCCTAAAATAGAGAATTCCATGTAAAACTATCAAAACAGTTCAGTTTAGTGCTGGGGCAGCCTGTGCATTACCTCTCTGAGTGCTGATCACTGGCTGTCACTTTGACAGCAGCCTGTCTGGCTCTGCTGTCGGGGTGGAGCAATTGCCCTGTTGCCGCCCCCCCCCCCCCCCCCCCCCTGTTCCAATACTGACTCTACTCACCTATTGCCTTATTTGGAGGAGCCAATCTGGGGTTTAGTCCACAGACAACAAGGCTAGCCACTGTCATAACATACAGTTAATATAAAGTAAATAGTTTTTGCAGTTGTTTTTTTATAAAGCCACTAAGAGATACATTTGTAGCAAAGTTAGCCTTGATAATTCAGCAGGGTGCATTTCTAATCCTGATAATTAGAAATGGCTCAATTTTAAGAGCTAAATTACAGGGGGTGCAAAATAAATAATGAGAATATATTGTCATATCATTACACATGACTAAACAGTTTTATATAAAAAAATCTCAAGGTGTTTACTGTCCCATTAAAGGAAAAATATTTTTAAAGTACAATGTCCCTTTAGCATATTTAGATATTGTTTTACATATGTATGATATTACATTTTAGTTTTCTGTTTGAGAAAGGGACATTAAAGTAATTTAATTAAATATTAATGGGAAGTTTATAGAACTTGCCTATTGACTGTTGTAAGGGCTGTTATATCCCTTTAAGTTTGATACGATTTTATGTTTTAGAAACATAAGCTAAATAGTTTTGGAGTTTTTTTTACGCCTTAATCAAACTATATTTATCTTATGCCAGGTGATAATAAAAAAGAACTTAAACAAAAATGTTATGCAAACAATTACTATTGTTAAAGGGACAGTCTACAATAGAATTTTTATTGTTTTAAAAAATAGATAATCCCTTTATTACCTATTCCTCAGTTTTGAATAACCAACACAGTTATGTTACTACATGTATTATCTCTGTGATTACCTTGTATCTAAGCCTCTTCTGACAGCCCCCTGATCACATGACTTTTTTATTTACTATCTATTGACTTGCATTTTAGTGCTGTGTTGTGCCATATCTTAACTTCTCAGGCGAGAACACAATGTTATCTAAAGGGCTCACATGAACTAGCAGTCTCCTGTTGTGAAAAGCTAATAAAAAAGCATGTGATAAGAGGCTGTATGTAGTGGCTTAGAAACAGGCAGAAATGTACAGGTTTTAATAATGTTATAAAATCTATTAATATAACAATGTTGGTTGTGCAAAGCTGGGAAATGGGTGGAAAAGGCGTTATCTATCTTTTTAGCAATGACAATTTGTGTTGACTGTCACTTTTTAATAAAAATAATGCCATCAATAAAAAGGAACAGATCAATTGTGGGCATTATTTCTATACCTACATTTTTTTTTAATTTCCCTATTCAGAGTTTTTCAAGTGGAAATTATCTGTAGATACAATAGACCTAGACAGTCTTTTTCTGACTGGTTCACATATATCTCAGTGCTCAGGGGAAAAAAGGTCTTTTTGTAACAGTGATCGACAGATATACACACCCGTTAACTTGTAGAAGTTTTAGATTTTTTTTTTTTTTTAATTGACTTTTAGCAGTTTGGAGTGCCTGTTGCTTAATTGTTGTTGAAGTGCCTGTTGCTAAATTCTGTGACCAAACGACTATTGCTACAGAATTTTCAGATCTATACAATTCCATCAACAGAAGAGCAAAAAAAAATATTTTACCAGCAATAGAAGATGATTCATTGGGTCCTTTAGAGCAGGACTATGGAACTTAGGAGCCAGCAATAATTTGTTTTAGAAGCCAGGCAAAGGGTTTTATGTTGTGATATACGTTAGGAGCCAAAATTTCTAGGTGGTTTCCTGGCTCTGAGGTTTGTCAAACCTTCCATAAGACAACTGACTGATCATAGAATGATTGGTGATTGAGTCCCAGTTCACATTTTTTTTTTTAAATCAACTTTATGTCAAAAGAAAATATTTACAGATTTTGGAGACGCAGCTCCATCAGTATGTATACTAAAGCCAATTCCATTTTCAAAGTTTAAAATTAATATACAAGAAAAAGAAAACAGTCACAGTAATAAAAGAAACTTGTAAATGTTTCATTTAGACTGGGTCTATAAGGTGTGACGTATGAAGGAAAACTTGACTATAACAAATGACTGGAGGTCTCTGCTTCAATAAACGTGGCTATTGTTCCCATGGTTAGGCTGTTAGTGATAAGAGGCAATGGTGATAGCTCAAGATGTGATTGTATGTCTTAACTCCTGAATTATAAATTAATGTAACTCCTATAACTTTAATGTGATGTAATTGTCCAATTGTGTGGTCATTTCGGCATAAATATCCATTTTGTCATTCTTCAGATAGTAGTAATATTCCTCCAAATCCAAGAACTCAGAAATTCTCTGGGTCCAGATAGCTAAATGTGGGACCTCTCTGCCTGTTCACAAACATTTTATAGTTGGAGACTGGTGATCCTGAGTGACAGACCTTATGATCCCAATATGTATAACTTAGATCAGATTTACTGATACAATGTATAAAGAGCGCCTAAGATGAAAGGCTAAGGTGACATACAGATGTGTATAAAAATGTACATACATTGATGCTAAAGATTATGTGGAGAATGGATAGAGTCTATGATATATGTGATCCGCCAATAAGTGAGTGACCCTTATGTGATCCGAAAGGGGTTAGAAGAATCCAAAAAATGTAAATGTGAAGAAAAAATAAAAAACAATTGAAGAAAAAAAATGAAAAACTTTTTAAAAATGTAAAAGATATAAAAAATAGGGAGAAAAGGGAGAATAAAAAATATTCTTGGGAAAAAAAAGTAAAATTATATATCAAATTGTTGCTTAGCGTAGAGAAGGAAGGAATAAAAATCAGGACTTGCTGTGGAAATCTGATGTAGGAGTCGTTCCAAGTGTGATGTGTCCAAATGAACCTAAAGGTAATCCCTCTGTGGGTGTGGGTCGTGTGTTTAAAAGTTCCTGTGAAAAAAAAATACAATAGAGTGCAAAAAAGCTGGATGAATTTTAAAAGGAGACTTACCATAAGTGTCAATGCTTTTTAGCCCCAAACTGGGCCTTTATCAAGCCTAGTCCTGATTTTTATTCCTTCCTTCTCCACACTAAGCAACAATTTGATATATAATTTTATATTTTTTCTTTTTCCTTTTCTCCTTTTATATCTTTTTTACATTTTTAAAAAGTTTTTTTTCTTTTCTTCACATTTACATTTTTTGCATTCTTCTAACCCCCTTCGGATCACATAAGGGTCACTCACTTATTGGCGAATCACATATATCATAGACTCTATCCATTCTCCACATAATCTTTAGCATCATGTGTATGCATATTTTCTAACTGTATATACATGGATCCATGTTTTTAGCATAACTTGTTTTTAGTATTATTAGGTGGTTTATTTGATTTTAGCATCATTGTTGTTGTAGTATTATATGTTTTTTAAATTGAATACATTTTATACACATCTGTATGTCACCTTAGCCTTTAATCTCTTAATACATATCAGTTTCTCTTTTAGTTGAAATAATTTTTATTGTCATACACATAGAAATTACAAGCCTCAAATCCCTTCATACATGACACATCTTCCCCCCTTATCACTAGCAAATGTCAAAAGTCCAACAGTCTTTATTCCAATTTGGAGAAGATTTTGGAAAGTCCAATGATTCGATAAAACCATTAACTGATTATATTTCAGTTCAGACTATAAGGCTTGTAGTGTCACTTACAACCCAGTATATTCGGGGGTTGGGGTTTAAGGCAGAGGGAACATCAGATAAAGCAAAAAATAAGGCATACAATAACAGTTCCTCCTCTCCTCCACACCCCCAATTTCTATTTTGTGTATAGGTTATTCCCTTCCCTCTGACACCCCAACAACAAGCAATAACAATACCTCAAAACTTCTTCGAACTTGTCCGCCGCACCATCTCTCCGCAACCGAGTCCAAAAAGGGGATCACCTCCAGTGTTCGGTATAACTCAGGTCTCCAAGTCAGTGGCCTACATATGTCCTGATGTAAACCTCCTCCCTAACCCGCTCTCCCCATTAGTGTGTGGGTCTCCTTACGTTTCCTAGGTTATTAGTGGCCTGCCAAAATCCAGTAATTCCACACCTTTAAGAATTGTTCTTGGCTATTCTGTATGAAGGCTATCGTCTCTGACATCTTGTAAGTGACCTGGATTTTATCCATAACCTCCCTCCATGAGGGTGCCCCCGTTTTCCAGTGTCTTGCTACACATATTTGTGTTAGTGGCTGCATTGAATTGTCTGATCTTATCGTTTAGTAGTGCTTGTGGTGCAGATAGGGAGATGTTTTCAGAAAGAACCTCGCTAAGTAGTTTAGATAGTTGAGACCAAATCTGTTTGACTTGTGGGCAGTCCCACCACATGTGGATATATGTTCCTGCTTCAGTACACCCTCTATAACATAGTTTGTTACCTCTATGTGTGTAATGTGAGGTGATGATGGGAGTAAGGTACCAACGGAAAGATGTTTTAATGATGTTTTCCCTGAAGTCTGCGCTAATTAGCCCTTTACTGGATGTATAGAAGATTATTTCTCAGTCTGTTAGAGTATTAGTTGTATTTAGTTCCATCACAGAAGACTTAGTAGAAAGCCTGGCCCTTTGTAGTGTTAAGTATATTGCAGAGATTAGTTTTTTGAGTCGCTGTGACGTGTTACAAAAGTATTCAAGGGTTGTTAATCTCGCAGTGGTGCCAGGCGTCCTAAATCTGGTTACTGCTGATGCCACTTGTAGGTATAAGAACCAGTGCAGCTTTTCTGGGTGGATTTTATCTTGAATCTGTTGAAATGTAGCTACTTTATTATTATATAGAAAATCTGCCACTCTATATAGTCCTTTATTTTCCCACTTTCCCATCTGTAAGTGAAAATCAACGCTCAAAAGGGTCCTCAGTGGTCTAACCACCGAGTCCCCTGGGATTAGATGTAGAGAGCTGGACAAAGAGGTCCACATCTGCATCATCTCTGTAGTAAGCTTCGAAGTGTAGATGTCCCTAATAGGTTATTTCAACTGACCCCACAATATGTCATCTGATCGCCTGCAACCTGCCATCAATGTCTCCACCCTCACCCATATTAAGTCTTCCGAATTCATACTCATTAAGGTGGTCTGTGCCAACCTCGCTGCTTGATAGTAATGGAGTAAATTTGGTGCTCCCACTCCTCCTAGTTGTCTATGTTGTTGAAGGACCTGAGAGGGGATTCTGGCTTTCTTATTGCCTCTTAAAAAGCTAATGAGATCCATTTGCAATTTTTTTAAGTCTGATAATGGCACTTTAATTGGGAGGGCTCTGAAGAGATATAGTATTCTGGGAAGAATATTCATTTTTATTGCCGATAAACGGCAATACCAGGAAAATCCTCCTTTTTTCCATTTATTAATGTCCTTTCGGATCAATTTGTATAAGGGAACATAGTTTAGATTGTAGAGATTCGCTATGTTACTTGAGAGTTTGACCCCTAGATATTTAATCGCTGTAAGAGTTTGGCTCGCATATATGTAATCCAGTTTTGAATAAGATCTGTGTGCATTTGAATAATAAGTGTGGTCATTGGTCCTACCATATAGGGTATCCCAGGAGTCCAAAATATTATGTTCCAGAAAGACCTCTTTTATTTTTTTAATTGTGGAGTTGTGTCGTAGTTGTGACTGAGATAATGGGGTTTTACCTTGATTTTGGTGTGTATACATAGAAACATTAAAATCCCCTCCTAGAATAATTCTAGAATGTGACCATTGGGTTAATAAATGAGAGATACGGATAAAAAAAGCAGCTTGCGATTCGTTTGGAGCATAAATATTACATAAAACTATCTGCTTGTCGTGTATTCTAACTTGAAGTAGCAAAAATCTGCCCTCTGGATCCCTAGTTGTTTCCTCTACTATAAATCCTACCGACTGATGTATCAATATGGATACTCCTCTCTTTTTTTATCAGTTATAGAGTGAAAGTGTTGAGAATACCCTTTAGACCAATATTTTGGAATTACCTCTCTAGTAAAGTGCGTTTCCTGAAGGAATATGATGTTCGCTTTTAATCTAGTGTATTGGTTTAGAGCTGTCCTGCGTTTGAGATCTGTGTTAAGGCCTCTGACATTGTGTGAAATTAGTCTTAGATTGCTAGCCATTACTCACTATTGTGGTGGAGGAGATCTCCCCCCGGAGCACCGCTACATCTTTCAACCTAGTTACCCATAGGTTTCGGAAGAACAGTTTTCTATTAGTGGATGGGACTCGGCAGCAGAGCGGACGGCACGGCAGAACACTGATAAAAATATAAACAAAAACAAGAATATTAGAATACATTGCAATAAATACCCCAACAAAGGTATACATAATGAGGCTGATACATCTATGAGCCCTGTGTTGAGATAGCAACAAAAGACAAGTAAAGAGAAAAACATTTATAACGCCTCCCCCCCCATAGAAAAAGTAAGTTATGGTTTGGAAACTTCATAACCTGGTGCTATGACTGTAAATAATTATGATATAAAATATTCAACATCATGTACACTAGTAATTGTTAGTTACTGAACGCTACCTACAACAGAACCTTTCTATGTAGTTATCTAGTTTTTAAATTTACCACAGTCAGAGAGTTTATCTCTCTCCTGTGTCTTCACATTACTTAGTAGTGCTAAATACAGAAAAAACAATGAAATGGAACCTCTTTTAGAAACCGTCCAATACTCTAAAGTGTCAAGCCTTGTTCTTTCTTTTCTGAACTCTGGTCCACTTTTGTCTCTGTGATTGAGATGGGTCAAGTTGCAGTTGGGATCTATCTTCTCCTTTCTTCATCTGTGGAATTTCGGGTGGTTCCAGTTGTAATCTACGGCAAATATCAGGGATCTCTGAAGCTTCTTTAAGGCTCAGGGAGCTGCCGTTGTGTAGGATATACAGGTTGATCGGGAACCCCCATCGATATCTAATCTGGTGCTTTCTCAAAAGTGCGGTTAAGGGCTTTAAATAGCTTCTTCTCTGGAGAGTCCGTATACAGAGGTCTTGGTAGAATTGAATTACCATGCCCTGGAATTTAAAAGTGGGATGTTTTCTTGCCGCTGTAAGTATCTCCTCCTTTTCTGGAAATCTAAGAAATTTAACAATTACATCTCTGGGAGGTGCATCTTCTTTTGTCTTAGGTCTTAGCGCCCTATGAGCCCTTTCCGTTTGAAATTTGTCTTCGCCCACCTCTCCAGTGATAGCTTGAAATAGTTGGTGTAGATATATAGGTAATTCGTCTATTGAGACAGCTTCTGGTACCCCTTTCAGGCGCAGGTTACACCTGCGACTCCTATTTTTGAGATCCTCAAGTTTATCATGCATCTCGCTTACTTCTTGTTCCTGTGTAGACATCTTTTGTGTGAGGTTAGATAGATCATCGGCAGTAGAGGCCTCATTTTCTTCCAGAGTAGCAACTCTTGAGCCTAGTTCAGTAATTTCTTGCTTTATGTCTGCCAGACTATTTGTAACGGTATTCTGAAAGGCATCTATTTTTTCCCAGAGCTTATCAAAGTTCTTGTTGATATCTTGCTTAGACACTAGTGCCTTGAGATCTGCTCTTGTTGCAGGAATAGTATCTTCTTCACCAATCTGCGAGTCTGATTCGTAATCATTGTCTTCTTCTATCACCGTATTCGCAGATTCTAGCATTTTCTCGCCACTGGCAGGCCTAAAGAATAGAGAAACTGTGTTTGGCTTAGATCCCTGAGAGGATTTATTCAGCTTTCTGGCCGACATATTACACAAGAAGGTTGTTTGTATTTCACCAGTACACTATAGATGTATCTACGGGTTGTAGCAGGTGTCTCTACGTGGTGTGTAGTTGTATTTTAGAATACCAAGGGTAAACGGGTAGATATACTTTACAGGAAAGTTTTATGGTATATAAGTAGTTAGCAATATTTTTCCTTTAGGGTAGATAATTTCTTCTGCTGCTGGAGGACTGAGAAAGTTAGTAGCTTTCAGGATTATTCCATATAAGGTTTTTTTATTCCCCAGAGTGCTATTGCAGGAACAGAGAGCAATAAATAGATAGGAACATGTTGTAGTGTGAGCCAAACTCTGTTCACTGTTTGTTCAGAAAAAGAAAGTAATCCAGATTACAGCAGGGCTACAGATTGCCACATGGTAGTTATTGCAGGCAGTGAGATTAAGTGTGCATTATTTTTCAGCTGCAATAAACCTCAGGCTAGTTCACTTACAAAGTGTAACCCTCTCTCAAACATTCTAGTAGCCATGTTACTGTAGGGCCTTTCTAGGTGTGTGTCTTTTTATCTTTCTTGTGATCACCTAATTCCTTAGGCCTCAAACGCCCTTAAAAGGTAGTTTTCATGTCCCCACTATATCGCTGGGAAGGGAATAATTTTAAAGTCTCTGTGACCCCATCTGAAGAAGTATGTCGCTTGTTTCCCCTCTTACCGCACTGACCTCTGTGTGTTTCAGGCCTGTCACTCACACAAGTTTAATACCGGAGCATTTTCTCCTTCTCGCGGCTAAAGTGTCGGTTCAGTCCGCTGTTTCCCCTGATAAGGGGTTTCCTTTATGTCATCCCAGAAAGAGGTGGCCGTCAAAGTACTCTTTAAGTTTGTGCTGTGCGGCACCATGCCGCTCGAGAGTAACTATGCCACGTGGCTAAGATGGCGATCGGCACCCGGCACTTCTCCCTGATACCGGGCTAAAAGTAAACCAGTAGTGTCTGGTGTCGCTCCCACTTGCTCTCCGGTACTCACACTAAAGGATCTCAAGGGTCCAGTGTCTTTTTATATGTGTGGCTGTACATATATGTCCTCATATATTGCAGTCTAGCACGGAGCTCCACTACTAAGCTGCCATCTTCCTTCAGCTCCAGGCTCTGCCCCATCAGTTTCTCTTTTAAAGGGTCTGCTAGGGACCCTCCGTAAAGAGCTATAGGTGCCCACATTTAGCGCTTAGTCTAACGTTACTGTTTCCATTCAATCAGATTTACAGCAGAAGCCTTGAAGCAGGTTCAAGAGTGGTTGATATAGGAGACTTCCACTAGAGGTTGTGGTGTCAAATACAGTCAGAAAGGGAATTCAAGTAAGCCTGGATAGGCAAAAGGGTAAACAATAGAATTTAATTTAGGCTAAAGTTCATAGAAACAAGAAGAGATGAAACGCATTCTAGTTCTTATCTTTTGTGAAAATCTATGTTTCTGTATGAATGTGTAGGATAGAATGCTAATATTGTTAAGAAAACATAACTTTGTTTCATGAATTGCAGACAAAAGCTTAAATGATGCGATTCTTTCTCCAGTTGTTTCCACGGTATTTATAAGAGTATATGTAGATACATCACTAGAAGGGTGATATGCACAAGTTTTGATTTTAAGACTGAATTATATTAAAGGGACTTAAAATTTCCTTCCACGGAAGGGGCTGTTTTAAAGTTGACTAGTAAGTGCTTAAAATTAAAAGCACTAACCTGTAAAAAATTCCCTTTACAGTGTTTGAAAACTAATTAGGGGCGGCCTTTGGTGCTTGCCACTGTCTACAATATGTATGCTATACTAGCTTTCAGCTGGCTGGGAGAGTGTCTGCAGGAAACCCAGAAAAGATATGGGCAAAATTCATGTGAGTACGCTTTTTTTGTGAGCTGTGGGAAGCAGCAGAGGCAGCAGTGGCTTCTGAATATTTAAATTAGAATCAGACATTTTTGACAGTTTACTACTTTTTGTTTTAAGACAGACCTTAATAAATACTAGTGCCATGGCACCAAGAATATTCCCCGTCACAACTGCACCTCTGTTTTACAGTGAGCATTGACACAGCAGTATTTGTCATTCCATCCAAGCTGCCATTTCTTCTGTCAACAATGACCACAGGTGACAAAGCCCAACTTCCTTTTCCATAGCCTGGGATTTTGGTGGCTTTTTTAGGTGTGTGTGTGTTTGAACGACACTGGATTATATTGGAAGAGTATCTTTTTATATAGGTGACTGATTAATAAAAACACATACACACATCCATCTGGATGAGGGGAAGTTGCTAAATACTAGCTGCTACTGTATCAGGAAAATTACAGGTAAAACGACATCTATTATGGAATTTCACTGATTAGTCTAAAGTTTAATCTATATGCCTTTACTTGCAGGTATGCCTCTGGCTCAGGCCGTAGCTATCCTTCAAAAGCATTGCCGGATGATTCGAAACGTGCAGATTCTCTATAGTGAACAGGTGAGTTTTGAACTAAAGCCACTTGAATATGTTGATGCTGGAAATTAAAAGCTGACTTAAAAAGACATTGTAATGCAAAAATAAAGCATATTAGTTTTTTAGATAATGCTTTTTTGCACTACTGTCCTGTGCAGGACATGGCCAGTGTGTTAGGATTAGCATACTTGTGTAGCCACCAATCATTGGTCATGTTTTGCTTAGGAGCAATTAGTTTCAGCTACTCAGTGGGACTTAATCTCTTTGTAAAACATCATTGTTTTCTATTAATAATTAACTCTACTAATATGGTCCTGCAAGTGTTTCTGTTAGGGCCTTTGGATAAATACCTTTTTTAATCTTATTAAATGAGCTTAAAAAAGCAATCTGAGGACAAGTTGTTCTCTCGAGTGCTGAAAAACTTTGCCAGAGAAAGACCAGATATTTTCAGTGTGTAAAAACTCCAATTATATATAGTGCAGGAAATATTCAGATGTCGGAATAATTTCTATTCTGGAGTTGTTGACTTCCCAACATCAACTACAATTTGAGCAAATAAAAGTACCCATTTATTCTGCAGAAGTATGTCATCCCTTCTGGCTTATTGTGTATTCTTGAATCCCTCTTCCAGCAGGACAATGATCCTAAACACACACCAAGGCCGTGTCCGACATATATGAAGAGGAGCTAGAAGTGCTTTTTTGCATCGCTTTCCTTCAAAAAAATCACATGACTTGAACCCCAGTTTACTTTTTTTTTTTAAGAATATTGGAGAAGGGAAAATGTGAAACTTACCTCTCTAGACACTCTCTCTAGGAAGTGCTGGAATAATGTGGCTTTTAAAATTCTTCTTAGACTTGTACAATCAATTTTGGACAGAGAGAGGTAAAGCGGTCATTAAAGGGACAGTAAACACAAAAAATGTTATTGTTTAAAAAGATAGATAATCCCTTTATTACCCATTCCCCAGTTTTGCATAACCAACACGGTTATATTAATGTTTTTTTTACATCTGTGATTACCTTGTATCTAAGCTTCTGCAGACTGCCTCCTTATCTCAGATCATTTGACACTTTCATTTTAGCCAATCAGTGCTGACTCATAAATAACTTCATAGGCATGAGCACAATGTTAGCTAATATGGCACACATGAACTAACGCCCTCTAACTGTTAAAAAACAAATGCATTCAGATAAGATGCAGCCTTCAAGGGCTTATAAATTAGCACATGAGCCTACTTAGGTTTAACTTTCAACTAAGAATACCAAGAGAACGAAGCAAATTTGATGATAAAAGTAAATTGGAAAGTTGTTTAAAATTACATGCCGTGTCTGCATCATGAAAGGTTAAAGGGACATAATACTCATATGCTAAATCACTTGAAACTGATGCAGTATAACTGTAAAAAGCTGACAGGAAAATATCACCTGAGCATCTCTATGTAAAAAAGGAAGATATTTTACCTCACAATCTCCTCAGCTCAGCAGAGTAAGTTCTGTGTAAAAATTTATACTCAGCTGCTGCCCACCTGCAGGTAAAAGAAAAAAATGAAGAAATGAACAGCAGCCAATCAGCACCAACAGTGCTGAGGCCATGAACTCTTACTGTGATCTTATAAGATTTCACTTAACTCTCATGAGATTTCATTGTAAACTTGCTTAAACTGAATAGGGAAATAAGATGAGAGTGCACAAAAGCTTGCTCCTTCTGCTGTCTAATTTGCTGCTTAGACGTCCTTTACAATGGGATGTGGCTACTGAGAAACTTTTGAGGTAAAATATCTTTCTTTTTTACATAGAGATGTTCAGGTGATATTTTCTAGTCCGCTTTTTACAGCTATACTGCATCACTTTCAAGTGTTTAAACATTTGGATGTTATGGCCCTTTAATTTGGACTTTACTGTCCCTTTAAGACAAATGATAGTCATAACAAATTATTTCAGAATTTTCTGATTTTCAGTATTTTTTTTTTTTTAAATACTGTATATTTTGTCAAGCAAAATAGTTGTTCAGAAATGCTGAACTAAAAGCAGATTTCGGTAGTTTTAGACCCTGCTTTACATATGTTTTTGAGAGACGACTTACATTTAAAAATTGTTTATAATATTATGTAACTCATTCATGTATATAAAATCTAAAAATTTTACAGAGTGCACAAGGAACATGATATGGTTTGAAAATGTGTTTAGAAGTGTTTTAAGAGGGACGTCTGTGTAAATTATATGTTAAATAATGAAAAAGCTTAGGAGCCAGTAATGAAATTGTTACTGCTGTGTGGCTCCCTGGTCTTGAGATTTGCCAAGCCTGATTTTACAGATGGTATTGTGCTTTAAAAGAAAATTAAAGTGAATGGCATAGCTAGCAGATCTGAACTAAAATACAGTAAACCTGCACACACACAGACTAGTGAGGAATTCAAAATTGTAATAGATGATATGACTCTTTAAGGGGACACACTGCATACATTCAATGCACCACCCTTTAATCAAGGGTGCTGCGATTATGGAACCGAGGTTATACTGCAGGTATTACATGTGCAAATACCTCAGCACTGGAATGTAGGGAAAAATCATTTTCAGCTTGGCGGCACCCAATGCTATGCTTATATAATGTGTTTAAAGGGACACTGTACCCAAAATTTTTCTTTCGTGATTCAGATTGAGCATGAAATTTTAAGCAACTTTCTAATTTACTCCTATTATCAAAATTTCTTCATTCTCTTGGTATCTTTATTTGAAATGCAATAATGTAAGTTTAGATGCCAGCCCATTTTTGGTGAACAACCTGGGTTGTCCTTGCTGATTGGTGGATAAATTCATCCACCAATAAAAAAGTGCTGTCCAGAGTACTGAAACCAAAAAAAAGCTTAGGTGCCTTCTTTTTCAAATAATGATAGCAAGAGAATGAAGAAAAATTGATAATATGAGTAAATTAGAAAGTTGCTTAAATTGCATGCGCTTTCTGAATTACAAAAGAAAAAATTTGGGTTCAGTTTCCCTTTAATGCTCCTTTTAAAAGGACACAAAACCCACATTTTTTCTTGATGCTCTATTATGTAATTTGCTTGGTTCTCTAGGTATTCTTTTGTTGAAAAGCACCATGCGGTAGGCTCAGCAGCTGCAATGCTCTGATGATTGGTGGCTGCACATATATGCCTCTTGTCTTTAACTCATCAGATGTGCTCAACTATCTCTAAGTAATGCATTGCTGCTCCTTTAAGAAAGAATACCAAGAGATTGGAGCAAATTTGATAATAGAATTAAAATGAAAAGTTGTTTAAAATTGTATTTTCTATCTGAATGTTCAATCTGAATCATGAAATAAAAATTGTAGGCTTTATGTCCTTTTAAAGAGTAATATGATATATTTAACAAATGTTAATTACTTACTATTCTGTTTTTCTGTGTTTCTGTTGAGATCTGCTAGCTATGCCGTTCTCTAGAGATGCCGTTTTACCCTGACTAGATGTAAAATGCTATTACTGACATTCCATTTTGTCATCTGAATCTCCTTTTACATATGAAGATAAATCACTTTCCAAATATTTTCAGCCAACGGTATTGGCAGTCCAATTTAGTTGAACACTATTAGCAAACAGATCGAACAAAGATTGTGAAAGAACTTGTTATTGTGCCTCTGGCTAAACAAAGTCCAAAAGATATTTGTATGTAAAAAAAAAATTAATGTTTTCATACTACTACTTTTAGAGCTGTGAACAACCACAAGTCAGTTACAAATTCTTGTAGGAATAGACAGTAAAGACAGTAAATGAAACTTTCACGATTCATATAGAGCATGCAATTTTAAGCAACTTTCTAATTTACTCCTATTATCAATTTTTCTTTTTCTCTTGCTATCTTTATTTGAAAAAGCAAGAATGTAAGCTTAGGAGCCAGCCCATTTTTGGTTCAACACCTGGTACAGCTTGCTGATTGGTGTCTAAATGTAGCCACCAATCAGCAAGTGCTCCCCAGTTTCTGAACCAAAAATGGTCTGGCTCCTAAGCTTGCATTCCTGCTTTTCAAATAAAGATACCAAGACAACAAAGAAAAATTGATATGAGTGAAATTGCATGCTCTATTTGAATAATGAAAGTTTTTAATTTTGACCAGACTACTATGTTTGCATACTTAAATTTATCATATTTTTAAATTCACCTCTTTAAAATGACATTCATTATTCTTGAAAGAGACATATTAAACACTAAATACATGCTAGATAGAATAATGCATTCAAAGAAAAGTCTAGTCTGAGAATAAAGTAGATTTTTTTTTAAAGTTTCATTAGTTGTTTAAATATTGACAAAATAAGTGTAAATTTTTATTGTGTATAAAACAACTGGAGTTGCCATGTTGTAACTTAGGTTTATTTCTCTGCTTTGGCCAATTAAGGACAGTTATAAATAAGTCACTGGAGTGTGCAGCCAATGGCTATGTGGAAAATTCTTAACTCGGAGATGTCATAGCATGTTGCTCCATGTTTTTCATGCACATATACCAACCAAATTTCTTTTCAATGGCATGGAGAGTCCACAAATCCATTCAATTACTAGTGGGAATTCAACTCTTGCCCACTAGGTGGAGGCAAAGAACACACCAGCAAAGCTTCAAGTATCCTCCCACTTCCCACAATCTCCAGTCATTCTTTGCCTGTGTAACATAGGTGATGTGTGAAGGTGTCTGAAGAACTCAAGTTGTTAATCCTTTAATGGGTACCTTTCCCTGCAAGCAAGGATTGGGGTTATGCTGTGTCCATTTAATTCTCTTTAGTAAGAGTAATGGTGGCTTTTAGCAGCTGGAAGACGGTGAGGTGGTCTTTGCTTACCTTCCAACATTTTTGCTACCCCTATATAGAAAACCAGGGTTGGTTACTCTGTTTTTTCTTTATCTACAGGTCTATGTCAATGAGGATTCTGTCACACCTGTTTGCTGTACCTGCCCTACAGCGGATCCACAGGTAAGTGCTTTTACCTTCTAGGTGAGAAGGATGCAGCACTTAGTTCCTTGTTTTTTTTTTTTTTTTTTTTTTTTAAAAAAAAGAGAAAAAAGGATACTTGGCGAAACAAGGTGGATCCTTAAGGGACTGAATATCCCTTTTAAAGATTGGTGATTTATTGGGCAGCAGTTCAGGGCACTTTTCTGTCATGTGAAGGCTTTTTTGATTTTGGCTGTGGGGATTTATTTGCACAAGTTTACCTTTTATTTTATTTGGGACATATCTCTTTTTAAGGAGGTTGTTGGCGGTTCTTTTTTACCGCATCTCTCTTTTGAATTTAAATCATGTCACCGCTCAGTTACTTCCTGAGTGCTGAACGGTATGTTTCTAGCCGGCTGTTTGGAAGGCGGATTTTCAAGGAGACAGAGCGGATTTTCTGGCATTTGATCATTTTTTTTCTGCCTGTTGCTTCTCTCTGATGTTTGCAGCTTTCCAGCATCTGCAGTTTGAACAGGATTTTTTTTATCTGCTGGTGTGGATTGGATTCCTGGTTACCAGTTGGGTGAGTCTCTCCAGCGTGGATGGGGTGTAGAGGTGCCGGTTTTTATCAATTATTTGTTATCTATGCCTAAAGTTTTTTTTTTTTTTTTTTATTCTAATTATTTATATAGAACTTAGAGTATAGGGGAAATAAAGGGCTTTTTTATTTACTATGGATGCTGATCCATGATTTCTCTGTCATTTGATAAATGTCTTTATTGTGCAGATGCCCAGGTTATACCGCCTGTGCAATTTTGTTCCCCTTGCCTTAAGGTTTTATTATCTAAGGATAAGGATTCCTTATCTGAGCTTTCTTTATCTCAGGATAATGCTGTTCAGGGGTTGTCTCAGCCTACTTCTAACATGTCCCAGCCTTTGACAGATTCACATGTAATGCCCTGCGGTTCCTCTCAGTCTTGTTTGAATAAAGATTTTGCTGCACAGTTGACGTCTGCAGTTTCTGCAGCCCTAAGTGCTTTTCCTAGTTCTGTTAAAAGGAAGAGGAAATCTAAGTACATTGCTATGTGTTCTGTTTCCGCCAGGACTGATTTGGTTAGTCTTTCTCAGTTATCTAGCGAGGATCATTCCTCTGCAGCCTCTGAGGGAGAGATCTCTGATTTAGTTCTTAGTACAGTAGATTCTGAGGAGGTTAATTTTAGATATAAACTGGAACATCTCTGTTTACTTTTGAAGGAGGTTTTAGCTACTTTGGATGACTCTGAAACAATACAGAGGCTCCTAAAAAAGCTAATAAACTGAATAGTTTTTGATGTCAAACCTAAATCTGTGGAGGTTTTTCCTGTTCCAGATCACATGTCTGACGTTATATCTCAGGAATGGGAGAAGCCGGGTGTTCCTTTTAATCTGTCTCCTGTGTTTAAAAATATTTCCTGTGGCTGATTTAGTGTGAGATCTGTGGCACACTGTACTTTAGCTAAGAGAACTACCATTTCTCTTCAGGATAGGTCCTCTTTTAGAGACCCTATGGATAAGAAACTGGAGGGTTATTTAAGAAGGATGTTTCTTCATCAGGGTTTGCAGTGGCAACCAGTTGCTAGTATTGCGACAGTTGCTGTTGCAGCCTCTTAATGGTGTGACTCATTGTCTGATTTAATTTCAAAGGAGACTATGATAGAGGAGATACAAGATAGGATCAAGACTCTAAAGCTGGCTAATACTTTTATCTGTGATGCCAGTATGCAAGTTTTCAGGCTGGGAGCCAAAATTTCTAGTTTTACGATACTAGCCTGCAGAGTCCTTTGGTTAAAGTCTTGGTCTGCAGATGTGACTTCAAAATCCAAGCTTCTGTCTCTACCTTTTAAGGGTAAAACTTTATTTGGTCCTGGACTGGCAGAGATCAGTTCCACGGTTACTGGTGGGAAAGGAGTTGTTTTTTTTTTTACCAGAAGATAAGAACAATAGACCCAAGGGTTGTCAGACTTCTAAATTTGTTCCTTTTCGTAACTTTAAGGGACAGAAATCTTCCTCGTCTTCTAAATCTGAACAAGCCAAGACTTCTTGGAGAGCTAGCCAGCCCTGGAATAAGGATAAGCATTCCAGAAAGCCACTGATGCTAAATCAGCATGAAGGGGCCACCCCCATCCAGTTCTGGATCAGGTAGGAGGCAGGCTTTCCTTCATTCAGCAGCCTTGGATTCGCGATGTTCCCGATCTGTGGGCAGTGGTTGTGGTCTCCCATGGATACAGGATAGGATTTAAATCTTTTCCCCCCAGGGACAGATTTCTAATATCAAGATTATCTGTAAGCCAGATAAAGAGAGAGGCCTTCTTAAACTGCGTAAGGGATCTGTCTTCTCTGGGAGTAATTATCCCAGTTCCTCTAGCAGAACAGGCCCAGGGATTTTATTTAAATCTTTTTGTGGCTCCCATAAAAAGGGAACTTTTCAACCCATTCTAGACCTCAAGTCTCTCTTCAAGTTAATCAAGGTTCTGTCCTTCAAAATGGAGGACTATTCGTTCGATTCTCCCTCTACTTCAGGAAGGTCAATTTATGACCACCATTGACCTGAAGGACGCGTATCTTCATGTGCCTATCCACAGGGAACATTTTAAGTTCCTGAGGTTTGCTTTATTGGATCAACATTTCCAATTTGTCGCCCTTCCTTTCGGCCTCCCCACTGCTCCTTGAATCTTTACAAATGTTCTAGGGGCTCTTTTGGTTGTGGCCAGATCTCTAGGGATCGCGGTGGCACCTTACCTAAACGATATCTTGGTTCAGGCATCATCCTTTTAGTTAGCAAGATCCCATACAGATTCTTTGTTAGCCATTCTCCGCTCCCACAGGTGGAAGGTGAATCTATGGAAAAGTTCCTTGATGCCTAATTCCAGGGTATGTTTTCTGGACACAATCATAGACTCAGTATCTATGAAGATTTTTTTTTGACGGAGGTCAGAAGATTCAAGCTTCTGGAGGCCTGTCGTTCTCTTCAGTCTTCTGTTCGTCCATCTGTGGCAGTGTGCATGGAAGTAATTGGTCTTATGGAGGCATCCATGGACATTATTCAGTTTGCTCGCTTCCATCTGAGACCTCTACATTTATGTATGCTCAGTCAATGGAACGGAGACCACTGGGATCTCTCTCAGAGGATAGTTTTAGACTCTCAGACAAGGATTTCTCTGTCTTGTGGGGTTTCCCAGGACCATTTGTCTCAGGGCACTTGTTTCCTAACACCTTCTTGGGAGATTGTGACCACGGATGCCAGCCTGTTAGGCTGGGGTGTCCCTAAGAGCTCAGGGACTTTAGACTCAGGAGGAGTCTGCCCTACCTATAAATATCCTGGGTGGACAACTGGGAAGTGGATTATCTAAGCAGGGAGACGTTTCATTCAGGGGAATGGGCTCTCCATCCGGAAGTTTTCTTGATATTAACCCCTTAAATAGGGAGTTCCGGAGCTGGATCTGATGGCATCTTGTCTAAATGCCAAGCTTCCAAAATACGGAGCATGATCAAGAGATCCTTAAATAGCTCTGGTAGACGCCCTGGCAGTGCCATGGGATTTTGGTCTAATTATCTGTTTCCTCCAGTTGCCCTTGTTCCTCGGGTGATAGCTCGTGTCAAACAGGAGCAGGCTTCGGGTAATTCTAATGCTCAAGCGTGGCCTCGCAGAACTTGGTATGCGGACCTAGTGAAGATGTCGTAATTTTCCCTGTGGAAATTTCCTCTGAGGAAGGATCTTATACTTCAGGGTCCTTTTCTCCATCCGAACTTAGTCTCTCTGAAGCTGACTGCTTGGAGATTGAACGCTTAATTTTGTCTAGGCGAGGTTTTTCTGTGAAGATTGAGACTATTACTGTTACTCTATTTATTATAAGGTGCGTAGATACCTTCATTGGTGCGGTTCTAGGGGTTTTTCTTGGAGTCAGGTGAGAATTCCTCATATTCTGTCCTTTCTTCAGGAGGGTCTGGAGAAGGGTTTATCAGTTAGTACCCTAAAGGGTCAGATCTCGGCTCTGTCGATTCTTTTGCAGAAGCGTCTGGCAATTTTGCTAGATGTTCAATCTTTTGTCCAGGCTCTGGTTAGAATCAGGCCTGTGTTTAGGTCAATTGCTTCTCTTTGGAGTCTTAATCTGGTACACAAAGTTCTACAGCAGGCACATTTGAGCCTATGCATTCTGTTGATATTAAGTTATTGTCCTGGAAAGTTTTTTGTTTCTGGTGGCAATTTCTTCTGCCCATAGAGTTTTTGGACCTTTTGGCTCTACAGTGTGACTCTCCTTATCTTATTCTTCATGCGTAATAAGGCAGTCCTCCGTAATAAATAAGGATTCCTACCGAAAGTGGTTTCGGAACACAATATTAACAAGAAATTGTTGTTCCTTCACTTTGTCCTAATCCTTCCTCTAAGAAGGAGCGGTTGTTGCACAATCTGTTGTGCGTGCTTTGAAGTTCTGTTTGCAGGCTACGAAAGATTTTTGTCAATCTTCTGCTCTTTTTGTTGTCTTTTCTGGTAAATAGAGAGGTCAGAAGGCCACATCTTCTACTCTCTCCTTCTGGTTGAAAAGTGTTATTCGATTGGCTTATGAGACAGCTGGACAGCAGTATCCAGATAAAAATTACTCCACTAGAACTGTCGCTTCCTCTTGGGCCTTTAAAAATGATGTTTCTATGGAACAGATTTGCAAGGCGGCCACTTGGTCATCATTCCATACTTTTTCCAAATTTGATAAATTTGATGTTTTTACCTCCGCTGAGGCTTCCTTTGGGAGGAAAGTTCTTCAAGCGGTGGTGCCTTCTGTCTAGGTTCGCCTGTCTTGTGTATCCCTTCCTTAAATTTTGTGGACACTAGCTTTGGTATTGGTTCCCACTAGTAATTGAATGGATTTGTGGACCCTCCATGCCATTGGAAAGAAAATAATAATTTATGCTTACCTGATTAATTATTTTCTTTCCTGGCATGGAGAGTCCACGACCCGCCCTTATTTTAAGACTCCTTTTTGTAATTTTCTAAACCTCAGGCACCTCCTATACACTTTGTGTCTTCTTCTCTTTCCATGATTCCTCGGCTGAATGACTGGGGATTGTGGGAAGTGGGAGGATACTTGAAGCTTTTGCTGGGGTGTTCTTTGCATCCACCTGGTGGGCCAGGAGTTTAATTACCACTAATTTAATGGATTTGTGGACTCTCCATGCAGGAAAGATAAGAATTTATTAGGTAAGCATAAATTATTTTATAGTAGAACTTCATCATTTTTTTTTTCTTTAATAATTTGTCATTAACGGCTAGATTACGAGTTTTACGTTATAAGGGGTGGGGGGCTAACTTGCACGTTATTGTCAATGCTCACTTCCCTACAGTATTACAGGTTTACAAAAACCTGGAGTTATCAGGCAAAAAGTGAGCGTAGCGCAAACTTGTGCTCCATACCGCACTCCAATACAAGCGCTGCTGAAAGCCGCGGTGAGCTGGTTTTTAAGTGCTCGTGCACGATTTCCCTATAGACATCAATGGGGAGAGCCGGCTGAGAAAAAGTCTAACACCTGCAAAAAAGCAGCATAAAGCTCCATAACGCAGCCCCATTGATTCCTATGGGGAAACAAAATTTATGTTTACACCTAACACCCTAACATGAACCCTGAGTCTAAACACCCCTAATCTTACACTTATTAACCCCTAATCTGCCACCCCGACATAGCCAACACCTACATTATACTTATTAACCCCTAATCTGCCGCTTCGGACATCGCCGCCACTATAATAAACATATTAACCCCCTAAACCCGCAGCACTCCCGCATCACAAACACTAGTTAAATATTATTAACCCCTAACCTACCGCCCCTAGCATCGCCGCCACCTACCTACATTTATTAACCCCTAATCTGCCGCCACTATACTAAATTTATTAACCCTTAAACCTAAGTCTAGCCCTAACCCCTAACACCCCCAGTCAAGGCCAAAAAAACTTTTATTTTTCAAATAGGGCATGTAATTTTAAACAACTTTCCAATTTACTTTTATCAACAATTTTGCTTTGTTCTCTTGGTATTCTAGTGAGAGCAAACCTAGAAAAGGCTCATATGATAATTTCTAAGCCTTGAAGGCCGCCTCTAATCACATGCTTTTGTATTTGCTTTTCACAGCAGGGGAGAGTAGTTCAGGTAAACCATATAGATAGCATTGTGATCACGCCCGTGAGTTGTGGCAGACACTGCACTAATTGGCTAAACTGCAAGTCAATAGATAATAACTAAAAGTCATGTGATTAGGGGCGGTCAGAAGATGCTTAGATTACAAAAGATAGTCACAGCAAGTAAAAAGTGTATTAATATAACAGTGTTGGTTATGCAAAACTGGGGAATGAGGTAATAAAGGGATTATCTATCTTTTTAAACCAACAAAAATTCTGGTGTTGACTGTCCCTTTAATATAAATTAACATAAAGCTAAATAAAAATTACTTATCATTAACTAAATAATTCCTATTTAAAACTTAAATACTTACCTGTAAAATAAACCCTAAGCTAGCTACAATATAACATAATAGTTACATATGTATCTAGCTTAGGTTTTATTTTTAATTTTACAGGCAAGTTTGTATTTAATTTAACTAGGTAGAATAGTACTAAATAGTTATTAACTATTTACTAACTACCTACCTAAAGTAATACAAATTTACCTATAAAATAAAACCTAACCTGAGTTACACTAACACCTAACCTTACACTACAATTAAATAAATTACCTAAATTAAATATAATTACCTAAATTACAAAAAAAACTAAACACTAAATTACACAAAATAAAATAAAAAAAGAAATTATCAGATATTTAAACTAATTACACCTAATCTAATAGCCCCTATCAAAATAAAAAAGCCCCCCCAAAATGAAAAAAAAAACCCCAATAGCCTAAACTACCAATAGCCCTTAAAAGGGCCTTTTGCGGGGCATTGCCCCAAAGAAATCTGTATTTTTTTTTTATAGGAAAAAGAGCCAACACCCCCCCAACAGAGCTTCAATCCTATTGGCTGATCAAATCAGCCACTAGGATTGAGCTTGCATTCTAATTGGCTGTTCCAATCAGCCAATAGAATGCGAGCTCAATCCTATTGGCTGATTGAATCTTATTGGCTGATTGCATCAGCCAATATGATTTTTTTCACATTTAATTCGATTGGCTGATAGAATTCTATCAGCCAATCTGCATTCAAGGACGCCATCTTTGGATGCCGTCACTTAAAGAAACATTCTTTCGGGAAGAAGACCTTCATATGAAGAGGATGCTCCGCGCTGGATGTCTTGAAGATGGACCTGCTCCGCGCCGGATGGATGAAGATAGAAGATGCCGTCTGGATGAAGACTTCTGCCCATCTGGAGGACCACTTCTGCCGGCTTTGATGAAGACTTCTCCAGGCTTCGTTGAGGACTTCTTGCCGCTTGAATGAAGACTTCTCCTCGTTGAAGATGGATGTCCAGTCTTTAAACTGTAAGTGGATCTTCGGGGGTTAGTGTTAGGTTTTTTAAGGGTTTATTGGGTGGGTTTTATTTTTAGTTTAGGGGTTTGGGTAATTCAAAAGAGCTAAATGCCCTTTTAAGGGCAATGCCCATCCAAATGCCCTTTTCAGGGCAATGGGGAGCTTAGGTTTTTTTTAGTTAGGATTTTATTTGGGGGGGTTGGTTGTGTGGGTGGTGGGTTTTACTTTTGGGGGGTGTTTGAATTTTTTTACAGGTAAAAGAGCTGATTTCTTCTGGGGCAATGCCCCACAAAAGGCCCTTTTAAGGGCTATTGGTAGTTTAGTTTAGCTAGGGTTTTTTTTTTTATTTTGGGGGTGCTTTTTTTTATTTTGATAGGGCAATTAGATTAGGTATAATTAGTTTAAATATCTGATAATTTATTTTTTTAATTTGTGTAATTTAGTGTTTGTTTTTTTGTAATTTAGGTAATTGTATTTAATTTAGGTAATTTTATTTAATTGCAGTGTAAGGTTAGGTGTTCGTGTAACTCGGTTAGGTTTTATTTTACAGGTAAATTTGTATTTATTTTAGCTAGGTAGTTAGTAAATAGTTAATAACTTTTTAGTAACTATTTTATCATAGTTAAAATAATTACAAACTTGCATTGTAAAATAAAAATAAAACCTAAGATAGATACAATGTAACTATTAGTTATATTGTAGCTATTCTTAGGGTTTATTTTACAGGTAAGTATTTAGTTTTAAATAGGAATTATTTAGGTAATGATAGTAATTTTTATTTAGATTTATTTTAATTATATTTAAGTTAGGGGGTGTTAGGGTTAGACTTTAGGTTTAGGGGTTAATAAATTTAGTATAGTGGCGGAGTGGCGTTGGGGGCGGGCAGATTAGGGATTAATAATGTAGGTAGGTGACGGCGACATTGGGTGGCAGCAGATTAGGGGTTAATATTTAACTAGTGTTTGCGATGCTGGGAGTGCGGCGGTTTAAGGGTTAATCATGTTTATGATAGTGGCGGCGATGTCGGGGAGCGGCAGATTAAGGGTTAATAATTTTATTTTAGTGTTTGCGATGCGGGAGTGCCTCGGTTTAGGGGTTAATAGGTAGTTTATGGGTGTTAGTGTACTTTTTTAACACTTAAGTATATGAGTTTTATGCTACAGCTTTGGTAGCGCAAAACCCATAACTACTGACTTTAGATTGTCTTATGAATCTTGTGGGATAGGCTGTACCGCTCACTTTTTGGCCCTCCCAGAAAAGCTTGTAATATCGGCGCTATGGAAGTCGCATTGAAAAAAAAGACTTTACGCAAATTGCGTAAGTTAATTTGCGTTACGGCCAAAAAGTGTTTCGGTGCCCCTAAACCTGCAAGACCTCGTATAATACCAGCGGTAGTGAAAAAGCAGCGTTATGAGCCTTAACGCTGTTTTTTAACCCATACTGCAAAACTCGTAATCTAGCCGTATGTTACTTATGGTTAATGTTTAAACAATTTTATTGACAATTCTTGTAGATCTCAATGTCAAACTATTGTAAAATGCTTAAATAAATAAATAAAATAATGAAAGTATATTGCAGAGGTTTTTTATACAGTATATACATCTTTTATCATTGTATATTACTATCTCAAAGTGTTTAATGTCCTTTTTAAGTACGTATAGTATATACTGTGTACTATAGCATTGAAGCCATGCCAGTAAAAACATATACATTAGTATGCTAACTTTTTTAACTTTACTTTATTTGGAGTATTCAATCTGCAATTGTACCTAGAGAAGACAGCAACATTTTGTGTTATTAAGCAGTAACAGTTTTTTAACATACAATTAGAGACCGATATTTATAAGCTTTTACAGGGCTCAAACAATGATTAGCTTGTGTAAGTCTGGGGTATGAACTTCTAATTCTCACTTAAATTGGAGACTCAAACTTTTAATGTTAATTGCAAAGATAAGGTGGTAAAATAAATAATACAATTATATTGCAAATTTGATTTTTTTTACCACACATAATTAAAGCCTGTTTCATGTCTCTTTTTTTTGAGTACTGAATTGCAACAAATCTACATAGAACATTTTTATAAACTTTGCAGGGCTTGACAAACCCAGGAGCCAGGTAGCCACTGGCTCCTAAGTTTTAGGGTTATTCTCCATATATCTATATACGAATACCACTGTATGGCTAAAATTTAGGAGCCAGTAAAGAAAATTTAGTAAACAGATTTGTTGACCACATAAAGCATTTTAATAGTCACATTATTGGTGATTTGAAAAACGTTGCATATTCTTCTAGCAGGACTACTTGAAGGCAGGCAAACAACATTTACAGTAAGGCGATTGCTGTTGCTAAAGTAATGGTAAACTCTCTACTTTATAAAATCAATCCGGAATGTTAGTGATATTTTAGATAGAGTTGTAGTCCAGTTTAATGAGATGTGCTATAACTTACCGTTTTTAATATAGATATAAAATTCAAATAACCCGCTCTCCGCCGCCCACATTCAAAAGTTATATTTTATTTGTGAGCTAACAGTTTGAATTGTTCTCCAATTAGCGCTTTAGCTACAACAAAAGTGCCATATGGGGAGAGAGCTGATTGGAGAACAATCCAAACCGTTAGTTCACAGAAGAATTTACTTTGAAGTGGGAGTGGAGCGTTGGGTATTTGAATTTCATATCAGTATTTAAAAGTAAGTTACAGCACATCTTCATTAAAAATGATGAATTAAATTCCAACTAAAAACATAATTTATGTAAGAGCTTAACTGATAAATTAATTATTTTCATATTGGTCAGTAGTCCATGAGCTATTGACGTATGGGATATACAATCCTACCAGGAGGGGCAAAGTTTCCCAAACCTCCAAAATGCCTATACATACACCCCTCACCACACCCACACTTCAGGTTAATGAATAGCCAAGTAGTGGGGTGATAGAAAAGGAGTAAAAGCATCAAAAAAAGGAACTGGAAATATAATTGTGCTTTATACAAAACAATATAACCACCATAAAAAGGGTGGGTCTCATGGACTCCTTGCCAATATGAAACGAAAAGAATTTATCAGATAAGTTCTTACATAAATATGTTTTCTTTCATGTAATTGGCAAGAGTCCATGAGCTAGTGACATATGGGATAGTAATACCTAAGATGTTGCGTACTCCCACAGAAGAGTCACTAGAGAGGGAGAGATAAAATAAAAACAGCCATTTTCCGCTGAAAAAAAATTAAATCCACATCCAAAATTTTTTTTTTTTTTCTCATAATTGAAAAGAAAAAAACTTAAACATAAGCAGAGGAATTAAACTGAAACAGCTGCGCTGAAGAACTTTTGTACCAAAAACTTCTTCCGAAGAGGCAAATCCATTAAAACTGTAGAATTAGTAAATTTATGCAAAGAAGACCAAGTTGTTTGCTTTGCAAATCTGATCAACTGAAGCTTCATTCTTAAAAGCCCATGAACTGGGAAATGATCTAGTAGATGAGCTGTGATTCTCTGAGGCGGGGGCCTGACCCAACTCCAAATGAGCCTGATGAATCAAAAGCTTTAACAGGATGCCAGGAAATGGCAGAAGCTTTCTGACCTTCTCTAGGACCAGAAAAGACAACACATAGACTAGAAGTCTTCCTGCAATCTAATAGTAGCTTCAACATAATATTCCAAAGCTCTTACAACATCCCAGAGAATGTAAGGATCACTCCAAAGAATTCTTAGGATTAGGACACAAAGAGGGAACAACAATATCACTATTAATGTTGCTTAGAATTTACAACTTTAGGTAAAAATTTAAATCAAGTCTGCAAAACTGCCTTATCCTGATGGAAAATCAGGAAAAGTAGATTCACAAGAAAGAGCAGATAGCTCAGAAACTCTTCTAGCAGAAGAGATAGCCAAAAGGAACAACACTTTCCCAGAAAGTAGTTTAATATCCAAAGAATGCATAGGCTCAAAGGAGGAGCCTGTAAAGCCTTCAAACCTAATTAAGACCTCCAAGGAGGAGAAATTGATTTAATGACAGGCTTGAAAAGGACCAACACCTGCACAAACAGTGAATATCAGAAGCTTAGAATCTTTCTGTGAAATAAAACAGAGAGCAGAGATTTGTCCCTTCAAGGAACTTGCAGACAAACCTTTATCTAAACCATCCTGTAGAAACTGTAAAATTCTAGGAATTCTAAAAGAATGCCAGGAGAATTTATGAGAAGAACACCATGAAATATAAGTCTTCCAAACTCGATCATAAAGGTTTGGCAACTGGACATCCGGACAAGATCCGCATACCGGAACCTGTGAGGCCATGCTGGAGCCTACCCAGAAAACACAAACGATTGTTCCCCATGATGATCTTGGAGATCATCTTGGAAGAAGAACTAGAGGCTGGAAGATATAAGCAGGTTGGTAAAACCAAGGAACTGCTAAACGCATCTACCGACTCCGCCTGAGGATCCCTGGACCTGGACAAGTACGTGGGAAGTTTCTTGTTTAGATGGGAAGCCATCTGATCCTATTTCTGGAAGACCCCACATCTGAACAATCTGAAAAATACACATCTGGATGGAGAGAACCACTCCCCGGATGTAAAAGTCTGACGGCTGAGATAATCCGCTTCTCCAATTGTCCTACATCTGGGATATGTACCGCTGAAATTAGACAATAACTGGATTCCACCCAAGAAAGTACTCAAGATAACTTCTTTCATTACTAGGGAACTGTGAGTCCCCCCCCTGATGATTGACAATGCCACAGTTTGTGATATTGTCTTTCCTGAAAACAAATGAATGGTTCTCTCTTCAACAGAGGCCAAACCGGAAGAGCCCTGAAAATAGCAATGGAGTTCTAAAATATTGATTGGTAACCTCGCCTCGTGAGATTTCCAAACCCATTGTGCTGTCAGAGATCCCCAGACAGCTCCCCAACCTGAAAGACTTGCATCTGTTGTGATTACAGTCCAGGTTGGATGAACAAAAGAGGCCCCTAGAACTATACGATGGTGATCTAACAACTAAGTCAGAGAGAGTCGAACATTGGGATTTAAGGATATTAATTGTGATATCCTTGTATAATCCCTGCACCATTGATTCAGGATACAAGGCTGAAGAGGTCTCATATGAAAACGAGCAAAGGGGGTCGCGTCCGATGCTGCAGTCATGAGACCTAAAACTTTAATTCACATAGCCACTGAAGTGAATGATTGAGAAAAAGGTGACCCTTATCTGAGGAATCAAGGAACTTTTTGGTAAATTGATCCTCCAACCATGTCTTTGCTGAAACAACACTAGTTGATTCGTCTTTGATTCGGCAGAATGTAAAGACTGAGCTAGTACCAATATATTGTCCAAATAAGGAAACACCGCAATACCCTGTTCTCTGATTAAAGAGAGTAGGGCACCGAGAACCTTTGAAAAAATTATTGGAGCTGTCGCTAGGCCAAAAGGAAGAGTGAGAAATTGGTAATTCTGTCTAGAAAAGAGAATCTCAGAAACCGATAGCGGTCTGAATGAATCGGAATATGAAGATAAGCATCTATCGTGGACATATAATGACCTTCCTAAACAAAAGGCAGAATAGTCCTTATAGTCACCATTTTGAAAGTTGACACTCTTACAAAACGATTCAAAATTTTCAAATCCAGAACTGGCCTGAATGAATTTTCTTTCTTTGGGACAATGAATAGATTTGAACAAAACTCCAGACCCTGTTCCTGAAACGGAACTGGCATGATTACCCCTGAGAGCGCTAGATCTGAAAAACACTTCAGAAAAGCCTGAGCCTTCACTGGATTTGCTGGAACGTGTGAGAGAAAAAAATCTTCTCACAGGAGGTCTTTCTCTGAATCCTATTCAATACCCTTGAGAGACAATACAGAATCTGCACAAATATTTTAAAAATTTTTTTAATTTGCCCCCCACCAGCTAAGCTGGAATGAGGGCCACACCATCATGCGGACTTGGGGGCTGGCTTTGGTTTCTTAAAAGGCTTGGATTTATTCGAACTTGAAGAAGGTTTCCAGTTGGAACCAGATTCTTTGGGGGAAGGATTGGCTTTCTGTTCCTTATTCTGTCGAAAAGAAGGAAAACGATTAGAAGCTTTAGATTTACCCTTAGATCTTTTATCCTGAGGTATAAAAAACTCCCTTCCCCCCCCAGTGACAGTTGAAATAATTGAATCCAACTGAGAAGCAAATTAATTGTTACATTGCAAAGACAGCGATAGTAATCTAGACTTGGATACCATGTCAGCATTCCAATATTTGAGCCACAAAGCTCTTCTAGCTAAAATAGCTAAAGACATAGATTTAACATCAATATTGATGATATCAAAAATAGCCTCACAGATAAAATGATTAGCATGTTGAAGCAAGCGAACAATGCTAGACAAATCAGAATCCGTTTCCTGTTGCGCTAAGCTTTCCAACCAAAAAGTTGATGTAGCTGCAACATCAGCCATGGATATAGCAGGCCTAAGAATGTAGCCAGAAAATAAATAAGCTTTCCTTAGATAAGATTCAAGTTTCCTATCTAAAGGGCCCTTAAAAGAAGTACTATCTTCCAAAGGAATAGTAGTACGTTTGGCAAGAGTAGAAATAGCCCCATCAACTTTGGGGATTTTTTCCCAAAACTCCAACCTAACTGCTGGCAAAGGATACAACTTTTTAAACCTAGAAGGAATAAAAGAAGTACCAGGCCTATTCCATTCCTTTTTAAATCATATCAGAAATAGCATCAGGAACTGGAAAACCCTCTGGAGTAACTACAGGAGGTTTATAAACAGAACTTAAACGTTTACTAGTTTTAGTATCAAGAGGACTAGTTTCCTCAATATCCAAAGTAATCCACACCTCTTTTAACAAGTAACGAATATACTCCATCTTAAAGAGATAAGTAGATTTGTCAGTGTCAATATCTGAGGTAGGATCTTCTGAACCAGATAGATCCTCATCAGAGGAGGATAATTCAGTATGTTGTCGGGCATTTGGAATTTCATCAACTTTATGAGAAGTTTTAAAAGACTTTTACGTTTATTAGAAGGCGGAATAGCAGACAAAGCCTTCTAAATCTTTTATATTCATAGGTATATCTTGTACATTAGATGTTGAAGGAACAACAGGCATTGTACTAGTACTGATGGATTCATTCTCTGCATGTAAAAGTTTATCATGACAACTGTTAGATACTACAGCTGGAGATATAGGCCTCGATTTATCAAAGTCTGGCGGACCTGATCCGCCAGTGTGGATCAGGTCCGCCAGACCTCGCTGAATACAGAGAGCAATACGCTCTCCGTATTCAGCATTGCACCAGCAGCTCACAAGAGCTGCTGATGCAACGCCGCCCCCTGCAGACTCGTGACCAATGGGCCGCCAGCAGGGGGGGTGTCAACCCGATCGTACTCGATCGGGTTGATTTCCGGCGATGCCTGTCCGCCTGCTCAGAGCAGGCGGACAGGTTATGGAGCAGCGGTCTTTGTGACCGTTGCTTCATAATTGCTGTTTCTGGCATGCCTACAGGCTCGCCAGAAACACGGGGCATCAAGTTCCATTCGGAGCTTGATAGATATGCCCCATAATCTCCGCTAATTTACAACAGATACACTTAGCTTGGTAGAACTGTTATCAGGCAGCAAGGTTCCAACAGTGGTTTCTGACTCAGGATCAGATTTAGACATCTTGCAAATGTAAGAGAAAAAAACAACATATAAAGCAAAATTATCAATTTCCTTATATGGCAGTTTCAGGAATGGGAAAAAAATGCAAACAGCATAGCCCTCTGAGCATAAAAAAGGCAAGAGGCATATAGGAAGTGGGGTTTAAATAATTCAATTATTTATGAAATGTTTTGGCGCTAACAACATCCGGAAATGACTACCTTGTGCAAGGAAACCTGGCGTCAACTTATACGCTGGAAATGACGAATTTGCGTCACCGAATGTACCTTTGCACTAAAAAAATGATTGCGCCAAGAATGACGCAATAAATATCAGTATTTTGCGACCTCGCGAGCCTAATTTTGCCCACGGAAATTAATGAAAAAGCAGTTAATTTGAATAAAAGACTATACCCCAGGAAAGAAAAAATAACTTCCTAAATATGTTTCCCAATTTTGAAACTGATAGTCTGCAAAAGGAAATATACATAAACCTTACTCATGGCAAATATAGGTACAATACATATATTTAAAACTATATATTAATATACAAAGTGCCAAACCATAGCTGAGAGTATCTTAAGTAATGAAAACATACTGAAAGACACCCATCCACATATAGCAGATAGCCAAACCAGTACTGAAACGGTTATCAGTAGAGGTAATGGAAAATGAAAGTATATTGTCGATCTGAAAAGGGATGTAGGAGATGAATCTCTACGACCAATAACAGAGAACCTTTGAAAAGATTTCCCGTGAGGAAAACCATAGAATCAATAGGTGATACTCTTCACATCCCTCTGACAAACACTGTACTCTGAGAGGAATCAGGCTTCAAAATGCTGAGAAGCATATATCACAGAAGAAAATCAAGCACAAACTTACTTCACCACCTCCATAGAGAGGCAAAGTTTGTAAAACTGAATTGTGGGTGTGGTGAGGGATGTATTTATAGGCATTTTAAGGTTTGGGAAACTTTACCCCTCTTGGTAGGATTGTATATCCCATACGTCACTAGCTCATGGACTCTTGCCAATTACATGAAAGAAATATCAATACCAATCCGGATCTGATTTTAAAAAAGGTAGAGTTTACCATAACTTTAAGGTGCACATGAGCTGCACATCATTTTAAATATATTTCATTGGCATCAAAACAGTAAATAAAGTAAGTGCTTATGTTTGGATATACAAAGCAATATTCCAGATGAAATTACCCTACCTTGTCCCCCCCTCAGACCTCCATGACCAAGCATTATATTCAGTACCCATACTGTAGAACATTTTAGACTGTTTGTTATCTAGAAGATAATTGCAGTCCTGCCACTATTTTGCTGTTCTTCTGATACAGACTGTGTAATTGCCAGACTTGAGTCACACCATTGTCACTTTTAGGGGTTATTTTATCAAAGGCTTTGCAAGCCTTTTGACCCCCTACGACTGCGTGTTCTCACAAGAGAACCTGCAGTCTGTATTTTAAAAAGCAGCTGTCATCAAACCGCTGCTTCCCTAACCTTTCGCCACCTCTAAGACGGCGAATTTCAATCTCCCCGGTCTCGTCTGACCCGGGAGATTGACAGCTCCTGCCTGCGCATGATTGGCTGTGCGTGGGCAGGGGGCGTCGTCGCACAAGAGCGCAATATTGTTTTTTTGTGCAATGCTGAATTCCGGCGGCATACGGGGGCACATATGTACGCCCCTGTCCGCAGCAGCATGATAAATCGACCACTAAAGATTTTTGCATTTTTATCTAGAGGCAAACAGTAAACAGTCCTGTACACAATACATTTTGAACCCCAAATAAAACAATATATTGTCTGCCAGTGTCCAACACAGAACTGCACTGATTTGTATATAAGCATAGAATAGCTGGGTGGTTGAGGTGTTATATGATGTAATTAAAGCAGGTGCAATAAGACATTCATTGCGCTGTATAATGTTCTGCTCTCTCACAGTGTCCTCTCAGCCATGACCTCATTCTCAACCTGACTCAGGATGGAATCAAACTGCTATTTGATGCCTATAACCAGAGACTGAAGGTGAGAGGAAGGGAAGACTGTTAGAAGGAAGAGGGGTCCATACAAGAGAACATAAGGAAGAAGTATACTAGTATAGTCTGCTATAAAGCTATATCTTTTCTTCCAGGTGATAGAAGTCTACGATTTAACAAAAGTGAAGTTAAAATACTGGTAAGAAATGTTACACTGCTGCTTTTTTTCTAAAGCATTATTCATCTCCTGAAACATTAGGTTTCTCTCTGTTATCTTTAGAAAGTGCCTGGTTATATAGAAAGAACTGCTAAAACAATTGTGGAGTATAAATATAGTCTCTGTTAGTGCCAATTTTACATCTTCGTTAACCCCTTAATGACCACAGCACTTTTACATTTTCTGTCCGTTTTTTTTTTATAAAATATGAGGAAAAAATGGAAAAAAACACACTTTTTCTAACTTTGACCCCCAAAATCTGTTACACATCTACAACCACCAAAAAACACCCATGCTAAATAGTTTCTAAATTTTGTCCTGAGTTTAGAAATACCCAATGTTTACATGTTCTTTGCTTTTTTTGTAAGTTATAGGGCAATTAATACAAGTAGCACTTTGCTATTTCCAAACAACTTTTTTTCAGAATTACAGCTAGTTACATTGGGACACTGATATCTTTCAGGAATACCTGAATATCCCTTGGCATGTATATGTATATATATATATATATATATATATATATATATATATATATATATATATATATATATATAATATTTTTTTAAGACATCCCAAAGTATTGATCTAGGCTCATTTTGGTATATTTCATGCTACCATTTCACCGCCAAATGCGATCAAATACAAAAATTGTTCACTTTTTCACAAAAAAAGTGCAATTATGGCATAAATGGTTGTAAATTCTTCTCTGGGATCCCCTTTGTTCAGAAATAGCAGACATATATGACATGGCATTGATTTTTGGTAATTAGAAGGCCGCTAAATGCCACTGCGCACCACACGTGTATTATACCCAGCAGTGCAGGGGTTAATTAGGGAGCTTGAAGGGTTCATTTTAGCTTTAGTGTAGTGTAGTAGACAACCCAAAGTATTGATCTAGGCCCATTTTGGTATATTTCATGCCACCATTTCACCGCCAAATGCGATCAAATAAAAAAAATCGTTCCCTTTTTCACAAACTTTAGGTTTCTCACTGAAATTATTTACAAACAGCTTGTGCAATTATAGCACAAATGGTTGTAAATGCTTCTCTGTGATCCCCTTTTTCAGAAATATCAGACATATATGGCTTTGGCATTTCTTTTTAGTAATTAGAAGGCCGCTAAATGCCGCTTCGCATCACACGTGTATTATGGCTAGCAGTGAAGGGGTTAATTAGGTAGCTTGTAGGGAGCTTGCAGGTTTAATTTTAGCTTTTATAAAGATATAATAGATAGAGGCGCCAATGGTGCAGATCAATGAGGAATCTCAAGGGTTACCAATAAGAGATATGCACAGGGTACTCACTTGTAGAAAAGGCAATCAATTATGCCCATAGGAGCAGGCTGGATTTTTGCAGTAGTCCAGCTAACTGATCAAGGCCCCACAGGCAACTCCAAGGTACATGGGATCATCAGGTCCAAGATGTAGCCCAAACAGGTATACAGGCAGGATAGTGGGATTAGGGACTCACACCCTAATAGTAGCGTAGCACCAAGATATAGTGGACACTTAAAAGTTGGTAAAATAAAAACAAATTTATTTAAAAATTGTAAAATACACAACTTATTCCAGTGCCAAATAAAATCTTGGATAAAAGGAGAAACAATGCAACACGTTTCTCAGTAAAAACTTTTTCATCAGGCATGTCTCCCATAAGCTTATTTGATCCTTATATAGGGCTACGCTACTAACAATTCCCCTACTCCCACCCCTCTCAAAACAAATGATACAACCAATCAAAACCCTTCATCTGCATCAACCCCCTTGCTGCAGTATAATTTGGGTCCAAAATACATGATAAGAGAGTATATAAAATGTTTTTTTCAATAATAAATGTGAGCCTTGTGGAGTGCTCTGTAAATGAGTTTATTAATAATGTTTGTAATTGTAATAAAAAATGTCACAAATGTGTAATTTGTAAAGATTCCCTTTCTTTCGTAATTTAGGCCTGCTGATAGGTGGAAAGACATGTCAATCAAAAATACCGGTGATGGATGGCTTAATTAGCCAGTCCTATTAGCCGCAGTTGGTATGACACGTCATCCACTTAAATTAAGGCTAAAGAGGCATCCAACCCGTCGGGCAGGCCCATTATAGCTGGAATCAATAGTATCTCAGATAAATTGAGTGAGTATGTGGATATTTTTTTGCAGAAGTATGTCTGTCATCTTCCATCATACATCAGAGATACCACTGACCTCCTGCAAAAATTTTCACATATACGCCATAAAGAAAATTTATTGTGGATATCTTGTGATGTAGGCTCCCTCTACTCAAATATATCCCATGATTTGGGAATAAAAACAACTTCCATTTTTTTAGAGAGGGATATTTATATGCCTGCTAGACAAAAGGAATATTTAATCACTCTCATTAATTTCATTTTTCAACACAACTATTTTCAGTTTTTAGATCAATTTTTTTTACAGATTAAGGTAACGGCCATGGGCACCAGATTTGCCCCTAGTTTTGCAAATCTCTTCATGGGGATATTTGAAGAACTTTACATTTATAATGCAAGATGGAGGGGCAATCTGGTGTTCTATGGCCGTTACATAGATTACCTTTTCTTATTTATATTTGAGGGAACACTGATGGAGGCATCCGAGTTTGTCAATTGGCTTAATAATAATGATATGGGTATAAGTTTCACCTCAAACATCCAGAAAGACACTATTGAATTTCTGGATGTGGTCCTGACTTGGGGTAATGATAACCTAATCAGCACATCCACCTTTTTTAAGTCAGTTGACTGTAATAATTTTTTTAATTTTTCCAGTAATCGTCTCAACAGTTGGAAAGTTAACATCCCATTTAGCCAATTTTGTAGAATTAGACGTAATTGCAGCTCTATAGATACCTTTGATGAACAATCAGAGATATTAAAGGTGAGATTTAGAGAAAAGGGTTACCCATTGGAGCTTATAGAATTTGGCTATAATAATGCAAGGTTGTTAGATAGAAAAGACCTCTTGATTTCGGAAAAAAATAGTAAAAAAGAACTGGAGGCCAGTCAGATGGACGGACAACCCCTTTTTATAACCCAGTACAACTCAAATCAAAAAGCTGTCAGCAGAATCCTAAAAAAACATTGGCCTATATTACTTAAAGACCCTATTTTAAAGAGAACGTTAACTCCACAACCTAAGATCGTTTACAGAAGAGCCCCAACTCTAAAACAAAAACTAGCTCCCAGTAAAGTTGTGATGACCAAAAGACCTTGTAAACCACAGAAAAATAAATTGAGAAATTCAAACAATAAAGGTACATTTAGATGTGGTAATAGACGTTGCAACATGTGTAAATTTATTACACATGGATCGACCTCTATAATCTCACATACAACAGGTGAACAACATCAGATCTTGGAACATATGTCATGTAACTTCAGTTATGTGATATATGCTCTCACATGTCGATGTGGGATTCAATACATCGGACGCACATGTAGGAAGGTCAGAACAAGATGGGGTGAGCACATGAGGAATGTGTTGAAAAAATCTTCCAAACACAGTGTCTCAAGACATTGCTGTTCCAATCACACACTAGGGAAATGTCACTTTAGGATTACTCCTTTAGAGAGTGTCCCCAGTAGTCCTAGCTATAGTAGGTTCACACAACTGAGACAAAGGGAGACCTATTGGATATTTAAATTTCAAACTCTCTTTCCAATGGGGCTAAATGAAGTTCTAGATTATGCTGCCTTTGTCTGACGTGTGTGGGCTATATTATACTATCTAGCTATTAGCAAAATAGAGTTAAGGTATCATCATTATCTGATATGTACATAGATATCTATTATACAATTCGTGTATGTGAATTTATATACATTAATGTATTCATATATAGGTTCTGATTATTGTTGACTATTATGTAAACTGGAGTTTGCAGGAATCCACCTTGCTGCACTCTACTTATTGAAGCAAGTTGAATACCAATATCTATTTATATTATATTTTGATATATATATATATATATATATATATATATATATTTTTATATATATATTAACGCCACTTTTTGGTGTCACCTATTCCCCATTTAATATTAGTATTTATACTAACACCAATACCATATTGGTATGCTCCGATTTTCATAGTTAGAGCCTATTTCACACTTTATATAACTTCATCACTTTTCTATACATTCACATTAATTTTGGCCAATGTATTGGCACATATTATGGTCATGGCATTTATATAAATTATAGTTTTTTATTATTAATTATAGATTTCATATGGGTGATTAGTGTTTACTATAGAATTTTATTTATCCGCCACATTAGGCACATACACACCTATCATAATTAGCATTTTATTATTATATCATCATAAGATCACACTGAATATCCATTTATAATAGGTGTCCCAGTAGGTAGTAATGAGGCATCCACTTTTCACAGTTCACATGCCATTATATAGGCTTCTCACAAAGTCACTTTATCCTGAATTATCACATCGTTTTTGCATAGGCTCTACAATATATTTTTTCTAATGCGCCCACACACAGTGAGATGTATATCTGGTAACATTCTAAGAGCCGCTCCAGTTAGATCGCATACTTAGATCGTTATAACACACGGGTAACATTCCAATTTTTTTTCACATAATGATTATACAGCATGTATGTCAGTGCAATAAGTTATCGAGCCGCAGTGTGTATTGTGGTTGCCAACAACATTGCAGTTGCTAGCAACCATATAAAGCCTTGCTGTATCTATGTTACGTAATTCACGTTACCACCAATAGGGAGAGCGTTTGATTGCGCATGCTCCCACTGATTTCAACAACTGGCCGAATAATGGGTGTTGTCCTTTAGCCTTAATTTAAGTGGATGACTTGTCATACCAACTGCGGCTAATAGGACTGGCTAATTAAGCCATCCATCACCTGTATTTTTTTTTTTTTTTTTTTTTTTTTTTTTTTTTTTTTTAGTTTTAACGTTTTTATTGAGGTTTCAGTAGTCAATACAATGAAGTAAAATGCAGGGTCAAGATACATAAGTGATCATATCACACAAAGTTTACATGTCGCTGGTTAATAAACTAATGAAGACAGGCCTATTAGAGACACAAACTTCTGTATAACATACAAGAAACTAAAACAAAGCAGATCACAAGTGCACTAATAAGACAATTTTTGATAAAACTGTATCAGATGTATATATAACTAAATAAAATAAACATAAGTGACCCAAAGAAACTGCAAACCTCTAATTAAATGTATTTGGTACTTACACCTCCTTAGTACAACAAGTCACTCATGGACTTTCAACTAATTGTATGATAGATAGCGGAGGTGGGTATCTGATGATATGGGGCCACTTTTGGACCCTCTAGGGAAGGAATATGTGTAATTGTAACATTAATGATAAGAAAAAGAAAAAAGGGGGAGCTAAGGAGACTGTGGGGATTGGAGGTAAACTAAACAGGCTAATGCCAACTTGCTTCCGGCTTAACCAACTTAAATACAAGCCCATAGGCCATTGGCCAGAGATATCCATCTAGAGATGAATAGTTAGACCAAGTACGAATAAGGACTTATGTACCTGTAAAATATGGGTTTTACTAGTGGGGGAGAAGTGAAGGACCGAGAAAGGCCTCTGTGGGAAGTAAAATATAGCAGTTACCTATTATTTAACCTTTATTGTATCTAAGAATACTTAGTGGCATGCCAAATAACATACGGATTAATGTAGTGACAAACTGCTCAATATTCTTCTTCCATACTAGGAATAGTGGGCCCTAGCACCACGGCCGCTAGCGCCAAGGCCACCAATAAACAAACTTAAAATGCACTAATGTATTCAGCATTAAAAAGGAAAAACAGTCACAGTGTCATTACATTCGGATGTGCAAACCACAGGTTACACACTGTTATCAAGGTTAGTAAAATATAGGCCAAGGAATAGATCAACATATATTAAAACAGAGATGACCTTTCTTAACCCAGCAGATCCTTGGGTAATATAGAGCTGGAACTAATTGGCAAGGGCTAAGACCTAAAAAAAGCATATGTACCCTGTATGGGAAGGTGGTGCAACTGGTAGGAATCTAAACTGAACTTTAAGTTCCCATCCCTTTAAAGAAAACTATGGTAAGGCCAGAGGTAGGATAAGGCCAGAGGCAGAATAAGATATGGAAATTCTTTTATACTTATAACAAAACAAGGAAAATTATTTGTTACTGTTCTTAGAGAGATAAGTCTCAAAGTCGCCAGAGATTCTAGCCAACTCCCCTCCTCAGGTTTTGTAAGAGTATATGGCTGCCAGTAGAGGTGGAATATAGGAGATGCAGAAAAATGTAGCAGGACAACTGCCGCTGTATACTTAACTCAAGAGTCAGGGACAAAACTATCTGCAATCGCCATATTCCAATATTCCCTGCTTGTGTGTCGGGAGCAGTAGAGGCCATACAGAAAAAGCCAACAGCGTAAGCTCCCTGCAGGGACCTATCTCCGGGAGGCGGCATCAGCAAAATCAAGTCCGCCACTGCTTGGAGCTGCGGGTCGCAACTTTCAATGGCCTCCACAGCCGACTCGGCGAGCAACTCAGCTTGACAGTGCTCCGTTATGTCGGATCCGATCTGGAAAGGCCGTTCCTCACTTCCTGTAGTACAGATGGAGTCCACTTTGCCTTCTCCTTCTATGGTAATCTGAGCATCGGGGCTGCGCTCTATCTCAACCCCTGTAAGCAAAGTGTGTTGGATGTTCCCCGGGTAAGTTACATCCACTGTGTGCCGGTGAGGGTCAGAGTTGGTGGTCTGATCTAGTAGCCTTTCCCTAGCAGGTCCTTGTTCAGGAGGTAAGTCCCAGATAGTTAAGGCTGTAGTTGGTGATTGCGGCTTCCGAGTGATGAGGACACATTCCGCTCTGAGAGCGTTCCAGCTATCTTGGAATAATACAGTGAGACTTTCAAAGTGCGCAGCAAGCAGCGTCTCCACCTCCTGTAGCAGTAGCCCAGCAGACTCCATTTTGTTAAAGCAGCGTATAGTTGCCGTGTAATGGTGTACTCCTTTCTGTACTTCTGGCAAACTAGTGAGTCCAAGTAATCACCTCCATGCGTTCGTAGAAAAATCTCAGTTTGTGTCCCCACAGTTCCTATTTGTGCAGTTACCAGAACTGCTCTACCCGGATGACCGGGGGGGGTGTCAGAGAGAGAATAGTATGGCTGCCGCCTTCCCTCTAACAGTCCAGACTTGGGCTTCTGAAGAGGCAAACCTTTCAAAAATGATATTGATCAAAACAGCAATATGTCCTAAATCTGAATTTGCAGGTTGTTAGAGCAAATGGGTCAAATAGCCTCCGATAATCGGCGGATTATTCTGATGATATGCAGAGCTCCAAGTATTGCAGCCGTTCATGGCTGCTGCCCGGACACGCCCCCCATCACCTGTATTTTTGATTGACATGTCTTTCTACCTATCAGCAGGCCTAAATTACGAAAGAAAGGGAATCTTTACAAATTACACATTTGTGACATTTTTTATTACAAATACAAACATTATTAATAAACTCATTTACAGAGCACTCCACAAGGCTCACATTTATTATTGAAAAAACATTTTATATACTCTCATCATGTATTTTGGACCCAAATTATACTGCAGCAAGGGGGTTGATGCAGATGAAGGGTTTTGATTGGTTATATCATTTGTTTTGAGAGTGGTGGGAGTAGGGGAATTGTTAGTAGCGTAGCCCTATATAAGGATCAAATAAGCTTATGGGAGACATGCCTGATGAAACAGTTTTTACTGAGAAACGCGTTGCATTGTTTCTCCTTTTATCCAAGATTTTATTTGGCACTGGAATAAGTTGTGTATTTTACAATTTTTACATAAATTTGTTTTTATTTTACCAACTTTTAAGTATCCACTATATCTTTGCAAATCCTTGCAAGATAGTATTTTAAGGGACAGTAAACATCTTGTAATTACAAGGCATTTCTGTTGTGTTGTTCTAGAATAAACAATTAGCCAAGTCTTAGTGGTTTTAAAATGAATTAAAATCCTTTTTACTGCAATAAAATTACAATAGCTAAACTCCACCCACCATTTGCCTTATTTGGAGGCGCCAATCTGGGTTTTAGTCCACAGACAACAAGGCGATCCATGTTCATAAAGTTAGCATAAAGTAAATTGTTGTGCAGTTGTTATCTGATGATGCCTATCAAGGACAGATATGGAGCAAATTTGGAGAAAATTTGGCCTTGATAAGTCAGCAGGGTGCATTTTAAGATATGATAATTAAAAATTGCTAAATTTTCAGAGCTCAATTACATGAAAAGGGGGAAATAATAAACAATGAAAATATATTGCAAAGTTGTTCAATATGCATAACTTAACATTATGTATAAAAATCTCAAGGTGTTTACTGTCCCTTTAAATTTCCATTTATTCATGGCAAATCATTGTATATCCTATTTCACACATTGAAGCAACATTGACTTTATACTTAAAGCGTCACAATTATTTTTAAACATTAAAAAACATATGAGGAGTGTTGATACATACAGAATAGATTATGGGCTATAAAGTGGTTTGCAATTGCGGGCTACCTCTAGGGGCTCGATTTATCAAAGCCCTACGGCTGCAAGTTCTCGCCATAATTTAACAAGCAGCGTTCACCAGACCGCCGCTTCCCTAACCTCTTCGCCACCTCTAAGGTGGCAAAATTCAATCTCCACGGTCTTGTCCGACCGAGGCGACTGACAGCTCCTGCCCGCACGTGATTGGCTGTGCACGGGCAGGGGGTGGGATTGCACGCGAGCGCAAAATTGCGCTCGTGTGCAATGGTGACTACCTGCGGGTAAATTCGCCTCGACACAGGCGAGCTGAGGCATACAGGGGCACATATACACGCCCATGTTCACCTCAGCTTAGATAAATCTAGAACTTGGTGTATGTGGGTCATTTTGGGACTTCAACCCCCAGTATAGTTCTATATAAACATTTACTCTCTAAGAAGTAAATTGTTGGTTACATTACAAAAATGCAGTGTAACCCAAAGTATTGTTCACTTTCCTCTCTACCCCCAACAGTGGTGTTCATTTCAACTCCCAGGCCATTGCACCAACCATAGAGCAGATTGATCAGTCATTTGGGGCAACACATCCAGGAGGTGAGTATACATTAGAGCTCTATTTGAGCATTACACAGGGACACATACTGGAATGATACATAAAGCTAGAATGGAAGGAGTAGATAAGTGTTTTTTGGGGGGATGGTGGGTGAACACAGCCTTGAAGAATATTAGAGTGTGACTGTAGTTGAGCATAGGGGACACATGCAGTCTCTTAAGGTTATGGGGTGATAATATATGCATACAATATTGCTGTCCTTTGGATAATTTTGGCCTAGCTGGGGAGGGTCCATATATAGCCTGGTGGTTTGGGAAATTTGTAACTTTGAAGGTAAAGGATGATCTTTACATCTGTTGTGGACTCAGACAATCTAGGTGGTACTGATGTGGTGGATTTTATATTGGTTTATATATTGTTTCTCTACTTCAGTTTACAACTCTGCAGAACAGCTATTCCACCTCAATTTCCGTGGTCTGTCTTTCTCTTTCCAACTGGACTCTTGGACAGAAGCCCCAAAATTTGAGGTAGGTGTTCACTGAAATATCTCCACCCATTATGTTAACAGTAATTATTGACCAGTTTGACCCTTTACGGTCCTATTAATTTTCACTTAGTGTGCCAGCAGATCTTAATTAATTTAAGGGAAAAAAACAAACATTCATTTAATCTCTCTCTCTCTCTTTTTCTCTCTTTCTCTCTCTCTCTTTTTCTCTTTCTCTTTCTCTCTCTCTCTCTTTCGTGTGTGTGTGATACTGCAAACAGTAGCGGATATATTCCGACATAGGACCGCAAAGCACTCCAGAATTTATTGAAAACTAAACACTATCTACTACATATATAGTCATTGAAGATTTGAATGTGAATTATATTTACTGAACAGTGATGTCTTTATAATGCTGAGCTCTCTATATCTCATAGTTTTGATTATACCCTCCTAAGCAGTGTGTATATTGAGTTAACAGAGTATAATTATTTATTTAGGAGATTAAAAAACACTAAATACATTTTATAAGCATAGTATTAAGGTTATTCCCTGCCTTCCTATAGTCATGGGTGCCGCCATGTTGAAATCTTTTACTATATTCCAGTGTTGATATGTTTGCACCTAGGTTTGTAGTGTAACATAGGTTCCATAATGGCAGAACCCATGATTAGAAGGAAGGGACATAACATGTGTTTAGTGCCCCCTTTAAAAGCTATACTCAATGGATTCTGTTGCTACATTATTAGTATGACAATAAGTTCGTACAGAAATCTAAACTATTTGAGCCCCCTCATTTTGAGTGCTTATAATTCTAGAGAAAATGGGGAAGATTGAAAGAACCTAAGAAATTTTTTAAATGGTAATAAAACAAACATATAATATGCTTCTTTCAAAAGCTGAGTTTATTTAAAACACTTTATACAGTTGGGAACTACAACATATAGAATTCTATAGAGTTGGAAGCTGAAAAATGTCTAGTTTGAGAAGGTAATCAGAAATAAATCTAAGATCATTAGGAGAGAGACAATAATATATATGAGAGTGGAGCAGTGATTTAAAGGTTTTAAGTATCTTTATAGTCTGTATGAAGTCCTCTATAACATATGGGGTATATTTTCCGCCACCAGGAGGAAGTCAAGAACCCATAAAAGAGCTTTAAACCCCCCTCACCTCCCATCTCTCTCTTAGTTTTGTTATTGGTCTTGTAGGAGTTGGTTGAGAATAGAAGTGTTTCAAGCTACTTGCTTATGGATTAAAAATTGGGAGCTCAGACCTATGTGAAACCAAGTGTCCCTGGTGAGTTTAATTTACAAGGAAGACAGAAAAGAATCTTCACAGCAGCTGAATTATACAAATAACCGATACTAATAATAATAATAATGGACATAGGAATATCCTGTTATGTGCTCAGTATTTCCTTATGGGACTTCAGCCATAACTACCCTTAGGCATCGCGGGGACTCATTCTTAGTCTCCCCCTGAGGGACACAGGTATTTCCTACTGCAATCCTCTGCAGTACTCGATGCCTGCACTGGATGGGCTTTGTACTGGTTACAGCTGCATTGACATTTATTTGACATGTCTGGTAAGCCAGTTGAGAGGCTATTTGTAGGTACAGCATATCCATGGGACTTAACTTGCTCTCCTCATGACACACATTTTCTTTTCTCCTTTTCAGGTTCCTACCTACCCTATCCTTATCAGGGACATAGTCAGGGAAGCCAGGCAGCTATGGAGACACTTATGGGGGCACTTTTTTAAAATAGGTGTATGGACCTTTAAGAAACCGCCATCTGCTCAGTGCAGTTAGTGGCTTAGTAGAGGAGGCTCCGGTTAGGCAGGGGAACATTATTTTATTAGTTTAATTTTTGTGTTATGCTTGGTGCACACTTATTTTACTGGGGGGGGGGGGGGGAACAAAAGTTATATTAACCTATTTGCTGCAGCACTGGCTTTTCTCCCGGCAGCAGCCCCACACCCTCAGTGTTCCGGGGCTTTTCTCCTCAGTCTGGAGTCTCTACAGTCATTAATTGTGATTCTGCCGTTTTGGACCAGATTCCAAATATGCTTTCAGTGCCTTCCAAACCCAGGAAAGGTTAGTACCCATACAGGAGCTGCCAGGGGGTATTTAGGGACTATTCACTATACATAAGGGCTGTAGTTTTAACTACACTGAGGAAAAATGTAGGTGTCTGAGGGAGTGTAAACATAGTGTAGAGGGCTCTCTGCCAGTTATGTTCTGTACTAATCCTTATATAGGGTGTCATTGCATACTTTATTATAAGCAAAAAATGGAACAAAATTACTCTGTCCCCATATCTCTATAGAGTTTCTGATATCCCTCTGTCTACATATATATGTTTATTTTGTAAATCTGTTCCAGTATGCCAGCTCAATCAAATTTGTGAGAATTGTATACCTTGGATTTTGCCAACTTCAACCATCCACTTTTCCGAGGGAAGTTTGCCCAATACTTGATTTTACTCCTGAATTAAAAAATCGCAAGTACAAAATTGTGACACATTGTGTGGTGGCTGTCCCCAAACCATGTAAACTTAAGGGTAAATCTGGGGTTAATGTGCAAAAAATCTTCATCTCAACCGCAAATTCCTGCTCTCTTACAGAGCTCTGACTCTGAGGATGCAAACATTTCTAGTTCCGATGCTGAAGTGTCATCGGATGAACAGAAACATGTTCCTGATCCTGAATATGACAATGCCTTTGGATTTAAAGTCAAATATATCTGTAGCTTATTGCATGAGATTTAAAAAAAAAAAAAAAAACTCTAGAAAATTCTGAGGAAAAGCCTGCTGAATACAAACCTGTTAAGCAGTTAAATATTTCAAAGCTCCACTAAAAATTCACAGGTATTTCAGGTCCCTATAGTCTCTGACTATATTGCCAAGGAATTGAAAAAGCCAGGCATGCCTTTAGCTCCTTCTCCAGATTTAAGAAAATGTACCCCATTCCAGAACAGAATGTGGAAGTGTGGAGAAAAAGTTGATGGAGCTATTTCTACCCTTGCCAAACGTACAACTATCTCTATGGAGGATAGCACTCCACAAATTGGAGTCTTCTTAAGGAAGCTCTTTCTTCAAATCGGTCTCTCTCATCTGTGTGGCTGCAGCGGGATCACTCTGGTGTGATTCCTTAGCCAAAATGGTGTCTACTAAAAAAATCCAAGGAAAAGAACGGACGAGAGAATCGGTTTTGTTCTTTTTGCTCCTCAGGAGATCAGAAGTCTTCGTCTTCCCAGAAATCTGAGCCCTCCAAGTTGGCCTGGAAGCCTGGTTCTTCATGAGCAAAGAGCAAAAAGTCCAACACCACCACTAAATCGGCATAAAGGTGTGGCCCCGGGCCAGATTCTGTTTTTGTAGGGTGCAGACTGAGTCTTTTTCATAAGGCCTGGTTCAAGTCAGTCCAGGACCTCTGGGCTCGAAATATCATTTCACAGGGTTACAGGATGTTCCCAAAAGCTCATTATATCCTGCTACAAGGGTAACATTTCTAGGAGTCATAATAGATCCTCAGTCCTGTTCCTGACAGAACCACGCAGGATAAAACTTAAGATAGCATGTCTCTCCCTGCAAAGTACTCCATTTCCATCTGTAGCTCAGTGCATGGAGGTGGCGGGTCTTATGGTAGCTGCTTCTGACATGGTTCCTTTTGCCCGTCTTCACTTGCATCCCCTTCAACTGTCCATGCTCAGTCAGTGGTCAAAGATTTATCTGCATTTGGAACAACAAATCGCTCTCAGGCGGGGTGCAGTCTGGAATTTTTAAAGAGCACAAGGAGTCTGGTCTCCTTTAGAGGCAAGGTTATCAATAAACATTCTTGAACTTCGAGCGATTCTTTTGGCTCTTCAGTCCTGACGCCTGTTGAAGGAGGAAAAATGTATCCAGTCGGACAACATGATAGTGGTGGTCTACATAAATCAAAGAGGTACACACAGTTCACTGGCCATGCAGGAAGTGTATCAGATTCTGTTCTGGGCAGAGAGGAATCAATTCTTCCTTTTCACATACCAGGTGTGAACAAATAGTAGGCGGATTACCTCAGCCATCAATCGGTTCCTCCAGGAGAATGGTCTCTCCATTAGAACATATTTACTCAATTAGTGATCAAATGGGGCCTACCAGACATAAATTTGATGGCTTCTCACTTAAATCACAAACTTCAAAGGTATTGTGCAAGATCAAAAGACCCAAAGGCTCACATGATAGACGCCTTGGTATGACCATGGGAGTTTCTAGCATATGTGTTTCTTCTGTTCTTCTTCCGAGAGTCATTGCTCGGATCAAACAGGAGTCAGTGTCAGGAATATTAATTGTTCCATCCTGGCCCTGCAGGACATGGTATGCGGATTTAGTGCAGATGCCCTCATCTCCTCCATGGCTTCTTCCTCTGACATGAAACCTGTTATCACAAGGTCCTCTGTTCCATTAGGATCTCAAATCTCTAAATTTAACGGCATTGAGGTTGAACGCCTAGTTTTAAAACATAGAGGATTCTCAGATTTGGTTATTGACACTCTCATACAGGATAGAAAACCTGTGATTCAAAAGATTTAGAGCAAAAATTTGGAAAGCAAATTTTGTGTGGTGCTCTTCCAAAGGGTTATTTTGGTGTTCCTTTTGGATTCCTAGAATTCTTCAGTTCTTACAGGGTGGCCTTGACAAGAGTTTGCCAGCTAGTTCCCTCAAAGATCAAATTTCTTCTTGAATTGTTCTTTTTTTTTTTTTAGGAAGTTGGCTAAACTTCCTGATGTTCAGACTTTTGTCTTGTCATTAGTTAGGTTTTACAACTGGCCTAATTCTATTTCTCCACCCTGGAATTTAAACCTCATCCTTTCAGTATTACAAGGCTCTCCCTTTGAACCAATGCACTCCATTGACATCATGCTGTTGTCCTGGAAAGTACTTTTCTTATTAGCAATCTCTTTCTGAATTGTCAGCATTTTCTTGTGATTCTCCATTTTTAATCAAGAAATTGTTCCATCTTTGTGTCAACACACTGCTAACTCTAAGGATAGATTGTTGCATAATTTGGATGTGGTCAGAGCTTTGAAGTTCTATCTCCAAGCTACTAAAGAATTCAGAAAAACTTCTAGTTTGTTTATTCATTACTCTGGGACTTGTAAAGGACAAAAAAGTTACACTACGGTAGCGTTGGCTTCTTGGCTTAAAGGGACACTCAGGTTAAATTAAATTTTCATGATTCAGATACAGCATGTAATTTTAAATAACTTTCCAATTTACCTCCATTAAAAAAAATGTGCACAGTCTTTTATATTTACAATTTTTGAGTCACCAGATCCTACTGAGCATGTGCAAGAATTCACAGACTATACATATATGCATTTGTGATTGGCTGATTGCTATCACATGGTACAAGGGGAGTGGAAATATACATAACTTTGAAATTTGTTATAAAAAAATCTACTATTCATTTGAAGTTCAGACTAAGTGCTATTGCATTGTCTTGTTATCTTGCATTTGTTGATTATGCAAATGTAATGTGTTGACTGGTCCTTTAAAGGGATTCACAAGGATTACTTGGTGGTGGATTAGTCGCCTCCTAAACGTATCTCATCTCACTCTACAAAAGCAGTGGCAACATTGTAGGCCTTTAAGAATGATGCATCTTTGGAGCAGATTTGCAAAGCTGCCACATGGTCTTCTCTGCATACTTTTTTCCAAATGTTATAATTTTGATGTTTTTGCTTCTTCACAAGCAGCTTTTGGCAGGAAAGGCCTTCAGGCTGCGCTTTCGTCTATCTATGAACTGTCAGAGAAAATTGCTTCCACCCTTACGGTAACATAGACCATCTGCTTACCTTGATCCCATATGTTATGGAGGACTGTGGACCATCATCATTTTACATAAGAAAACCAAATTTATGCTTACCTGATAAATTATTTTCTTTCGTAATGATAATGGTCCACAGGCCCCGCTCATGTTAGGTGACATTTCTTATTACACCGCTATAGACCCTGCTTTGTCTTTCCTACCTTTATTTTCCTTTTTCTCTAATTGGCTATATGTGAAACTAAGAGAGAGGTGGGAGGGTTTTAAAGCTCTTGTACAGGTTCTTGACCTCCTTCTGGTGGCGAGACATATATCCCATATGTTATAGAGGACTGTGGACCATCATGATTCTGAAAGAAAATAATTTATCAGGTAAGCATACATTTAGTTTTAACACTATGCCTTAAAGGGACAGTCAATAGTATTTAAAAAAAAAAAAATAAAGAAAAAAAAAAAGTACAATAAAGTTAAATAATTGCATGGCATTAGATTTGTTACATTTTTTTAACTGCTATGAAAAGGGTCTTTTCATTCCAGCTCCCATACTCGTTCAAGCTTCTTAAAGCCAGACTCCCTTCTTATCAGCTTTTTTTTCTTTCTTTTTTTTTTATTGCTCCATGAAACCCAGAGGGTTGCAGTGTTTGCACTACTGGTAGCCAGCCGATTAGCTCACCCGATGTATTCAGCTAGATCCCAGCAGAATGAAGCAAAATTGATAATACAAGTAAATTGGAAAGGTGTTTAAAATGCTATGCTCTGTCCTCATGAAATAAAAGATTTGGGTTTCATGTCCCTTTTAATGAAAGTGAAGGCAGACAGTGCATCCATATGCCTTACTATCACCTCAGAGTCTGCTACCACAGTATGCTGCTGAGGCTCTGCTGTTTAGTCAGCAGATTCTGTGAGACAGCTCATGTAGCAATTCTGCACAGTAACTTAAGTACGTTATACATCTAATGTAATGCAATACTTTTCAATGCAATTTTTTTAATTTTATGTTTACTGTCACTTCAAAGTTATATTAAAGTCAGATTTTGTTTTTGCCAAAAATTTGAAGTTCTCCGTATCAGCTTCCACTCCATTTTTCTGTTAGTGTCAAGATCAAGGAAAACAGATTTAACATAATAACATTTAACATTTAACATAATATTTGAATAAAAATATCAGCGCACACTGGATTAGAATAAGATATCAATTAAATGGAAAATACTAAAATAATTAAAAAATGTATACACATGTATATGTTATCAATAATGTAAAAACAAATATTTGTACACAAAAGTACTTGCACAAACACTGTATGGAGAGTTTAAATAACTGATTCCCTTTTCTTCGGTTGCAGCTTAGTGTGTATTCCGGGTGCTTTGGTCCCAACAAGAAAAGGTAGCTGAAAGATATAAACACACAGCGCCCACCGATTCAAGGTAGTATAGATACAATTTTAATATTAGCGCAATTAAGCATACATTGCACTTACAGAATAAAAGTGGTCAATAGGCACATCATCCAAAAGATGCAAATCTGTGACTGTCCGTAAATAACCAGATGGAATATTAGTTCTATGCAGAGTGTGGATTTCTAGCGTTCCTAGTGAGGAGGTCCCATACAGTCTTTATAACTGTTTACTTTAGAATGTCAATGTAATTCCAACTCCTTTAATCTTTCACTCAGACGCCTTTTCACATCAGAACACTCCAATACCGGCTAAAATGCAGTTTCGTGTACGTTGAACTGCTTAAAAAACCCTATGCGTTTCGTTTGCACAGGGGTACCTTTTGATTAACGTATACCCTTTTGCATGAACAGCCCAAATTTAAAATACCTGTACAGGAAGTGACATAAAGGGAGTCGGCTCGAATAGCTGTATTTGTCACTCCTGGGTCCTAAAGTTCATCATTTAATAAGTTGAGGACCATTTCCCAATACACACATTTAACATAAATATTGTACAAATAAATAAATACATAAGTCTCAAATTATGTCACATAGCAGGAATATTACAGCAAATAAGCAGATTGAATCCTATCTATAACCATATACATCGTCAAAATGATACCTGTACAGGAAGTGACATAAAGGGAGCCGGCCCGAATAGCTGTATTTGTCATTCCTGGGTCCTAAAGTTCATCATCTAATAAGTTGAGCATCATTTCCCAATACATATGTATTTATTTATTTGTACAATATTTAAGTCTCAAATTATGTCACATAGAGAGAATATTACAGCAAATAAGCAGATTGAATCCTATCTATAATCATATACATCTTCAAAATGATCACAACATTTTATCTAAAATAGTTCCCTAAGTAAGGGATAGTAATACAACTGGCTAACACTCTTAAGCTGGAAGAAATAAGTGTGACACCTGCTCCTATACTTGCTGATGGTCCTATAAAAAGTTTGTAACCTTATCGGTGCTAGGGGGACTTAGATAATATTATATATTTTGCAAACTATCCATCTATTTAATCTTTTATTATAAACAGTCCAATAATAGTTACTAACTGTTCATATCTAAGGATACAATGTCTTTTTATACAGAGAACGCTGCCAAATCTAAGTCCATATTTAAACCAACTGGATGCAGACTTTTAAGTTCCGTAATCCAGAATGTCTCTCTCCTTCTGAGTTTTGTAAGCCTATTGGTCCCTTCTGATTTATGTGGGATCCAATCAATTATTTTAATTTTTAAACCCTCGGGATTACTGACATGAAAATCTCTAAAGTGATCCATCGCATTATGTTTGACTACTGCCTTGGATATATTATTAGTGTGTTCCCAAAGTCTCTTTTTTATTTTTCTCTTAGTAGATTTTATTACATGGACAAATAAGTTGATATACTACATAGGTAGACTCGCAGGTGCATCTATATTTCATATTATAGTTTTTATCCCCTATAGCGTTAGAGAACATATTACTTTGTATAACATAATCACACATATTGCAAGATCTTTTTTTACACTGAAATGTTCCAGGTTGTGATGATAGCCAATTTGATACAGGAATTATTAACTGTGCACTTTTTAATTTTGAAGGCGCCAAGGAGTGTTTTAAATCCCTATTTTTCTTAAAAACAGTTTTTGGTTTATCTCCTAATATTGGATTCAAAATCAGATCTTGTTTCAGGATTTTCCAATTTTTTGTAAGTATTTTACGTATCTGATTAGAGCCTTCAGGTTGTAATAAATAATGGATCCTCAGATACACTTGTACCCTTATGAGGAATGAATACTTTCTCTGATTTAGGGATTAATAGTTGTTCTCTTGATATTACATCAACTTTATTTTTTGCTTCTAACAGCCAATTCTCCCTATAGCCCTTGTCTCTAAATTTATTTGAAAGAATTTCTGCTTCCTTCTGGAAGTCTGAATCTTTATTGCAGTTCCTCTTAAGACGTTGATATTGTCCTAAGGGTACATTTTGGATCCATTTTTCCAAATGGCCACTATCTGCACTCAGAAAATTATTCCTGTCTATATTTTTTCTAAAGTTCTTAACAGCTATTTTTTGCGACCCATCTATATATAATGTTAAGTTCAAAAAATCAATAAAATCCTTTGTTATTGAACTAGTGAATTTAAGATTGAATGGATTATTATTTTTTTTTTATTTTTTTATTTATTTATTTTTTTCTAAATTTTTATTCGGTTTTAGAATAAGAGGTAACATTTAGGGACACGCAGGACCCCTGATCTGACATACACAAACAAAAGGATCGGACACGCAGGTGCAATAGCTGTGCAAACATTGATATATCGTAGATAAATTGCAGGGAAAGGAAACATTTGGGGGGACACAGGACCCCTGTTCAAGCATACACAAACAAAAGGATCGGACACGCAGGTCCGATTGCAATAGCTGTTCAAAAGTTGATATATCATAAGTAAATTGCAGGGATATGTGGTGAAAATAGTTCACCAAGGTGGAACCCTAGTGTGGGCTCTAGAAATTGGGGGGGGGAGGGGCGATACTTGTAAATTAGGTTTAATTCCAAAGACAAGTAAGATGCACATTGTGTCTAGTACATACTTTACCCAGCACTTATTGTGTCTAACACCCACTGCACCTGGCACTCATTACACCTAGCACATGCCGTACGCAGCACACATTCGCTGTACTTCACTCGTTATATTTAGCTTAACCCATACCCAGCGCACACAGTTCCCAGCACACAATATACCTAGCACACACTGTACTTAACCCACATTGTACCCAGCATACCTTGTACCTAGCACACATCATACCTAGCACAACCCGGCACCTACCTTACCTAGTACACGCAGTACCTAGCACACAGTGAACCTAGCACTCACTGTAGCCAGCACTCATTGCATCTAACGCACGCTGCACCTAGCACACATTGTACCTAACACGCATTGTATTTAGCACACATAGTACCCAGCCCACATTGTACCCAGCTCACACTGTACCCAGCACACACTGTACCTAGCACACACTGTACCTAGCACACACTGTACCTAGCACACACTGTACCTAGCACACACTGTACCTAGCACACACTGTACCCAGCACACACTGTACCCAGCACACACTGTACCCAGCACACCCTATACCTAGCACACACTGTACCTAGCACACACTGTACCTAGCACACACTGTACCTAGCACACACTGTAGCCAGCACTCATTGCATCTAACGCACGCTGCACCTAGCACACATTGTACCTAGCACACATTGTACCTAACACGCATTGTATTTAGCACACATAGTACCCAGCCCACATTGTACCCAGCTCACACTGTACCCAGCTCACACTGTACCCAGCTCACACTGTACCCAGCTCACACTGTACCCAGCACACACTGTACCCAGCACACACTGTACCCAGCACACACTGTACCCAGCACACACTGTACCCAGCACACACTGTACCCAGCACACACTGTACCCAGCACACACTGCACCCAGCACACACTGCACCCAGCACACACTGCACCCAGCACACACTGCACCCAGCACAAACTGTACCCAGCACAAACTGCACCCACATGATACTTAGTACCCACTGTACCTAGCTCACACTGTACCTAGCACACGCCGTACCCGGCACCTCCCTTGCCTGGCACATGCAGTACCTAGCACACATTGAACCTAGCACATATTAAACTTAGTACACGCTGTGCCTAGCACACACTGTACCTAGCACACACTGCAACTAGCACACATTGTACCTAGCACACACTGCACCTAGCACACACTGTACCTAGCACACAGAGAGTCTAGCACACAGAGCACCCAGCACACTCTGTACCCAGCACACATTGTACCCAGCACACACCGTACTTAACACACATGATACTTAGTACCCACTGTACCTAGCTCACACTGTACCTAGCACACGCCGTACCCGGCACCTCCCTTGCCTGGCACATGCAGCACCTAGCACAAATTGAACCTAGCACATATTAAACCTAGTACACACTGCGCCTAGCACACACTGCACCTAGCACGCATTGTACCTAGCACGCATTGTACCTAGCACACATTGCACCTAGCACACATTGCACCTAGCACACATTGCACCTAGCACACATTGCACCTAGCACACATTGTACCTAGCACATATTGTACCTAGCACACACTGTGCCTAGCACACACTGTACTTTGCTCAAACCGTACCTAGCACACGCCGTACCCGGCACCCCCCTTACCTAGCACATGCAGCGCCTAACACATATTGTATCTAGCACACATTGTACCTAGCACACATTGTACCCAGCACACACCGTACCTAGCACGCAATTCCTGTACCTGTTGTACCTAGCTCACACCGTACCTAGCTCACACTGTACCTAGCACACGCCGTACCCGGCACCACCCTTGCCTGGCACATGCAGTACCTAGCACACATTGAACCTAGCACACATTGAACCTAGCACACATTGTACCTAGCACACATTGTACCTAGCACATACTGTACCTAGCACACAGAGAACCTAGCACACAGAGTACCTAACACACACTGTACCTAACACACACTGTACCTAGAACACACTGTACCTAGAACACACTGTACCTAGAACACACTGTACCTAGAACACACTGTACCTAGAACACACTGTACCTAGAACACACTGTACCTAGAACACACTGTACCTAGAACACACTGTACCTAGAACACACTGTACCTAGAACACACTGTACCCAGCACACACTGTACCCAGCACACACTGTACCCAGCACACACTGTACCCAGCACACACTGTACCCAGCACACACTGTACCCAGCACACACTGTACCCAACACACACTGTACCTAGCACACAGAGTACCTACCTCGCAGATCACCTAGCACACATTGTACCTAGCACACACTGTACCTAACACACACTGTACCTAGCACACACTGTACCTAGCACACACTGTACCCAGCACACACTGTACCCAGCACACCCTATACATAGCACACACTGTACCTAGCACACAGAGTACCTACCTCGCAGATCACCTAGCACACATTGTACCTAGCACACACTGTACCTAACACACACTGTACCTAGCACACACTGTACCTAGCACACACTGTACCTAGCACACACTGTACCTAGCACACACTGTACCTAGCACACACTGTACCCAGCACACAGAATACCTGGCACACACTGTACCCAGCACACCCTATACCCAGCACACACTATACATAGCACACACTGTACCTAGCACACACTGTACCTAGCACACACTGTACCTAGCACACACTGTACCCAGCACACACTGTACCCAGCACACACTGTACCCAGCACACACTGTACCTAACACACACTGTACCTAACACACACTGTACCTAGCACACACTGTACCTAGCACACACTGTACCTAGCACACACTGTACCTAGCACACACTGTACCTAGCACACACTGTACCTAGCACACACTGTACCTAGCACACAGAGTACCTAGCTCGCAGATCACCTAGCACACATTGTACCTAGCACACACTGTGCCTAGCACACACTGTACTTTGCTCAAATTGTACCTAGCACACGCCGTACCCGGCACCTCCCTTAGCTGGCACATGCAGCGCCTAACACACATTGTACCTAGCACACATTATACCTAGCACACATTGTACCCAGCACACACTGAACCCAGCACACATTGTACCCAGCACACACTGTACCTAACACACACTGTACCTAACACACACTGTACCTAGCACACACTGTACCTAGCACACACTGTACCTAGCACACACTGTACCTAGCACACACTGTAGCTAGCACACACTGTACCTAGCACACACTGTACCTAGCACACACTGTACCTAGCACACAGAGTACCTAGCTCGCAGATCACCTAGCACACATTGTACCTAGCTCACACTGTGCCTAGCACACACTGTACTTTGCTCAAACTGTACCTAGCACACGCCGTACCCGGCACCTCCCTTAGCTGGCACATGCAGCGCCTAACACACATTGTACCTAGCACACATTATACCTAGCACACACTGTACCCAGCACACATTGTACCCAGCACACACTGTACCTAGCACACACCGTACCTAGCACGCAATTCCTAGTTCCCGTTGTACCTAGCTCACACTGTACCTAGCACACGCCGTACCCGGCATCCCCCTTGCCTGGCACATGCAGTACCTAGCACACATTGTACCTAGCACACATTGTACCTAGCACACATTGAACCTAACACACATTTGTACCTAGCACACACTATACCTAGCACACATTGTACCTAGCACACAGAGAACCTAGCACTCAGAGTACCTAACACACACTGTACCTAGCACACACTGTACCTAGCGCACACTGTACCTAGCGCACACTGTACCTAGCGCACACTGTACCTAGCACACACTGTACCCAGCACACACTGTACCCAGCACACACTGTACCCAGCACACACTGTACCCAACACACACTGTACCCAACACACACTGTACCCAACACACACTGTACCCAACACACACTGTACCCAACACACACTGTACCCAACACACACTGTACCCAACACACACTGTACCCAACACACACTGTACCTAACACACACTGTACCTAACACACACTGTACCTAACACACACTGTACCTAACACACACTGTACCTAACACACACTGTACCTAGCACACACTGTACCTAGCACACACTGTACCTAGCACACACTGTACCCAGCACACACTGTACCCAGCACACACTGTACCCAGCACACACTGTACCCAGCACACACTGTACCCAGCACACACTGTACCCAGCACACACTGTACCCAGCACACACTGTACCCAGCACACACTGTACCCAGCACACACTGTACCCAGCACACACTGTACCTAGCACACACTGTACCTAGCACACACTGTACCTAGCACACACTGTACCTGGCCCACAGAGTATCTAGCTCGCAGAGCCCCTAGCTCGCAGAGCACCTAGCACACAGTTTACCTAACACACATTACACCTAGCACACAGAGTATCTGGTACACAAAGTACCTAGCACACAGGGTACCCAGCTCTCACTGTACCTAGCACACACTGTACCCAGCACACACAGCACCCAGCACACATAGCACTCAGCACACACAGTGCCCAACACTTAAGAAGCAGGTAAATTTGTTCCAGGCTATTGATCTAGGCAGTTGACCCGGCAAACAGTATATTGCTGCCAACTAATACAAAGATAGTGAAGGGGAACAATAAGTTTGTGTTGTCAACATTGATTAAGGTTGCTATTTATGTTAGTGCTAAAGTGTGTAAATTCCTCAAGGAACAGCTGAAATGCGTGAAAGAGTACATGGCACTGAGTAGGTGACAGTATGTAATCGTTAACTATAAAGGTAAAACATTAGAAAGACAAGCATTTTGAAACTAGTAATGTTTAAATAAGCGGCACTTGGGTCACTATATAATGAACAAACTCTATCAGCCTGCAATCTGCCTGAAGTCATATGTCCCAAAGTTAGTATGCCAGGCCGTAGGGTCATCATTTTTATGGTCAAACCAAATGGGACAACAAGTAAAGGTCCTTCTTAGGGGCACAAAGTTACAAACTGAGCTATCCAATCCCAGTCCGGTCGTAGCTGTACTCACATCTGACATCCCTAGATCTAGGCTGTTGGTCTGCAGCGGCAGGGCCCCAGAGATGTCAGCCCGGATCAGCAACAGCTCACTCGTCCCATCAAAGAAGTGTGATGCTGCAAGATTCCGAAATGAACACAAGGGTTTCTGACGCTCCTGGGTCCGGCCGCTCCCCCTCGGCCAGGCACCAAAAGCGAGTCCCATCGCTAGATCCCGGCAGGAATCTAGTGAGTATAGGTGTTGGGATGATGAGGCTTGTGCCAGTAGTAGCGATTCTCCAGGACAACACATAGGCAGCTCTGATGGGTCGTAGTGTCTGCAGCTCCATCCTCTACCCTGCAGGAATGCTAACAGTGTTAATATGCAGGAAGCTGGGTATAGGATCCTTCTTTGTGCTACTGGTTGATCATGTAGTGTCTATGTTGTGATGCCGCATTAGGTAGTCTTGCCAAGCAAAGCTGCATGTGGCCTTTATTAATGGCTGCCGCTTCTGCAGCATGGTTGGTACGGCAGTCTGCAATTTGTAGTGGGTCGATTCTTCCTTGGCGTGGGTTGTTGGATAGACGGTTTTTCCCAGTGTGTAGTATTGCTGTAAGAATAAGACCGTAGCGGATCCATGGAGGTGCAACTGGAAACGTTTAGGCAGCCAGCGCTCATGAAAATGGCGGCTCTCACACCACAAGTGCACTAGAGTATAAGCCTGCAGCATTTTTTACAAGGCAGCCACTGTGCACACTTTAGAATCCTAGGATAGATTGAAAGTCCTAAATAATTTAGGCGAAATATTAGGCTAATGCTTAAGCAATAACCCCATGTAGAAGCTCTGTAAGCCAGGAGCTCCACAAAACACGTCCAGTCACTTCAGTAGATGGCTCCGCCCCCTGGATTATTATTTAGATGAGTGACGAAATCTGAGGCTTCCTGTATGTTCCCTTCCCAAATAAATAACAGGTCATCTATGTACCTGTAATATTTCTTAATGTTCTTTAGATAGGGATTATTGGACCATATGAAGCAATCTTCAAGCTCACCCATGTAAATATTAGCATATGAGGGTGCCATAGTTGTACCCATGGCTGTTCCCTGTATTTGTCTATAAAATTTACTTTTGAACACAAAAATATTATGTTCTAAAATAAACTGGATTCCTTTAAGAAGAAACGAAATATGCTTCTCAATCATATTAAATTTTGCACAATGGGATGCGACCGCCTTAATACCTTTCTGGTGAGGAATAGAGGTGTATAGGGCAGAAACATTGCATGAAATCCACAAGGACCCTGGCCCCCAGGTAGTACCCTCAAATTTATTGATCACATCCATAGTATCTCTTACATAAGTTTTTATATTTTTTACTATCGGCTGCAAGTAGCCATCTATATATTTTGAGAGGTGATCAGTAACTGAATCAATACCTGAAATAATGGGTCTCCCTGGGGGATTAATAGGGTCCTTGTGGATTTTAGGCAGATGGTAGAAAATAGGGGTTCTTGGATTAGGTTCAAAAATATATCTGAATTCTTCTTCATTTAATATCTGATCTTCCTTTGCTTTATTTAACAACTTCAATAATTCTTTATTATAAACTTCAGTTGGATTTGTAGATAATAATTTGTATGTATTTCTACAATTCAATTGGTTAAAAGCTTCCTTTAGATAATCTTTCCTATTTTGTAGAACCAATCCACCACCTTTGTCCGCTCAATTCAGGATTCTTAGATAAAGAATTTAGTGCCAATCTCTCTTGTTTATTCATTTTGTCCCTGTATTTTAATGACTTTAACATCTTTTTATTATTCAGGATTTTATCAAAGTCCTCTGTTACCAATTTATTAAAAATTGGAATACAGGGACCTTGTGAGGAGACAGGATAGAATGTAGAAGGTCGTTTTAAGTTAGAATGAGTGATTTTTATATCATCCTCATGTATACTTTGATCTAATAGATCCATAATTAGGTCTTGAATTATAACTGATTCACTACTTTTATTTTCTACGATATTTTTGTTATCAGTTCCTAGATTCTCTAAAATTGTTACATAAGCCCAATAATTTCCTTCCAATGTTTTAGCACAGATGTTATTGCTATTGAATTTAGCAAAATGTCTTTTCAGAGTGACTTTTCGTATAAAGTTTTGAAAATCAATATATGTTTTGAATTTATTTGGTCTAGTTTTAGGTGCAAAACTCAAACCTTTTTGTAACAAACGTGTTTCATTAGAAGTTAAGGTATGATCAGATAAATTAAAAATCATACTCTTTGTTCTTTCTAATTCTTCTTTTTTGCCTTCTTTCCCTTTTTGGATTCTCCCTGCTCGTCTCCCCCGCTTTGTTCTAAACTTCTTTTCCTTATTTTGGACTTGAAGATTTGAAAAGGGGCAGTTTTTTCACTTATATTAGTGTCCTGATTTTTATTTTTATTGGTACTTCTTGATGGGATCTCTCCTTTTTCACCTTTATTAAGAGAATTGGTAGATTTGTTTGATAAATGTTTAGGTTTTGCTCCTTGATGAGTCCAACTGTTGCCCAATTCATCTATTTCAACTTCATATCGTTCATCACATAATGGTGAGAACCTATTGGTCTGAGGGAAAGTATGTTCTAGATCGCTATTACTCATTTGATTCCATTAGATATAAGTTTATTTCCTTATTCTTGAATATTTGAATCATTGAATTGATCATTTATTTTATTATAACCCTCTTTTTTTTATTATTAGGTGGCCAGCAACAAAGTTGCAGGACAACCTATTGTTATTGTTCGGATTATTATTATTATTATTATTATTCTTTTTATTCCGCCAAGCTTTGTAATCAATTGCCCATAACTGCTTAACTGTTTTTGCAAAGCGCTTAAAATCAGGTATGCTGGTACAGCCTATTGCTGTGCTACATCTCATGCAAAATTTAACTCATAGGTCACATGCTCTGGCCGCCATATTGCTTTTTACGACAAATTTCGACAAACGCTTAAAAATCTTTAGCTCTGGAACTGCTTATTTTACAACTTTGAAACTCGCTGTGCTTAGTGCTACTATGACCTGAAATTGCTATTGCTCAAGAGAAGTTCCTTGGTCACATGATGTGGCAGCCATCTTGCATTTTGCGAAAATATTCAAACATCTTTTTCTCCTAAACCGCTTAGTGCAATGACGCGCAATTTTGCACATATGCTCCTTGCAAGGTCCTCTACCAAGTTTGTTCAAACTGCGATTTTTCCATAATCAACATGGCTGCTGTGAGACATTAACCTTTTTATCGCCATTTAATTGCGTAATTTTGCACTTTATACGTTAGTTTTACAATATTTAACAATATTACAGTGTAATAGACACATGATTACACATAGTCATAACCCTTAAAGACAATATTGCAGTTAAAATTCGCATTGCGCAATCGCCGTAGTGAAATAAAACATTTGCAAATTTTCATGAAACTTCTGCAAATTGTAGAGGTCTATAGTGAGCATTAGTATGTGCAATTTGAAAGCCGTACATTGCATAGCTTGGCGGCCATTTTGTTTCGTATGCGCCATTTTTAAAAACTATAAAAATCTTCTTCTCCAAAACAGCTTATGGGTAAGACTTGAAATTTTGTTTATAGAGTTATCTTATGACTAACATTCAGATTTGTTCAAGAGAAGTTGATACGTCATGTGGTTTGGCAGCCATTTTGAATTGTTCAAAATTGCTAACAATATATTTAAATTAATAATAAAACAAAAACCATTTTACAAAAATGCTTTATTTTTGCCATGTTTATTGACATCTATAGTGAGCACTATTGTGCATAATATGGAAGCTGTATATCTTACGATTGGGCAGCCATCTTGGTTTACGCGAAAATTTCGAAAGTCTATTTTCTCTGCAACCGCTTATGTAAGAACTGTGAAATTTGCTGTACAGTCTTATATTGTTACCTAGATTTATAATTGCTCATTAGGAGAGAATCAGTCACATGATGCGGCAGCAATATCGGTTTTATGTTTATCGTAATTATTTGCAATTCAATACTTCCTCTTTTGAGTCAATTGCTCACAAAACACAAATTACTTATGCTAAACTCTTGAAATCAGGCATGCTGGTACAGCCTATTGCAATGCTACATCTTATGCAATATTGAACTGATAGGTCATAAGGTTACGCAGCCATATTGTTTTTTGCGACAAATTTCGAGAACTGCTTAATAATCTTTAGCTCTGGAACTGCTTATGTTGCAACTTTGAAACTTGCTCTGCTTAGTGCTGCTATGACCTAGATTTGCCATTGCTCAACAGAAGTGACTTGGTCACATGATGTAGCAACCATCTTGCATTTTGCGAAAATTTTTAAACATCTTCTTCTCTTAAACCGCTTAGTGCAATAAAGCGCAATTTTGCACATATGCTCCTTGCAATGTCCTCTACCAATATTGTTAAAATTGTGATTTTTCCATAATCAACATGGCTGCTGTGAGACATTAACCTTTTTATCGCCATTTAATTGCGTAATTTTGCACTTTATACATTAGTTTTACAATATTTAACAATATTACAGTGTAATAGACACATGATTACACATAGTCATAACCCTTAAAGACAATATTGCAGTTAAAATTTGCATTGCGCAGTCGCCTTCGTGAAATAAAACATTTGCAAATTTTCATGAAACTTCTGCAAATTGTAGAGGTCTATAGTGAGCATTAGTATGTGCAACTTGAAAGCCATATTTTGCATAGCTTGGCGGCCATTTTGTTTCGTATGCGCCATTTTTAAAAACTATAAATATCTTCTTCTCCGAAACTGCTTATGGGACAGACTTGAAATTTTGTTTATAGAGTTATCTTATGACTAACATTCAGATTTGTTCAAGAGAAGTTGATACGTCATGTGGTTTGGCAGCCATTTTGAATTGTTCAAAATTGCTTACCGATATATTTAAATTCATAATAAAACAAAAACCGTTTTACAAAAATGCTTTATTTTTGCCATGTTTATTGATATCTATAGTGAGCATTATTGTGCATAATATAGAGTCTGTATATCTTACGATCGGGCAGCCATCTTGGTTTACGCAAAAATTTTTAAAGTCTGTTTTCTTTGCAACCGCTTATGTAAGAACGGTGAAATTTGCTGTACAGTCTTATATTGTGACCTAGAGTCACAGTTGTTCATGTTGAAGGAATTAGTCACAAGCTGTGGCAGCCATATTGGTTTACGCAAAAATTTTGAAACTGTGTTTTCTTTCCAACCGCTTATGTTAAAACTGTGAAATATGCTGTATAACCATATATTGTCACCTAGAGTTACATTTGTTCATGTTGAAAGTATAGGTCATATGGTGTGGCAGCCATTTTAAAAAACGCAAACATTTCGAAAATGTGTTTTTTTTTTCCAAATGCTTATGTTAGAACTGTAAACAGTTGTTATATAGCTTTATTTTGTGACATAACTACTTATATGGCATTGCAAAAATAATGCGCTGGCCACCTCTATTGCTGCTTGCAGCTATATTTATTATTGTTATTATTCCTATTGTGGTATTTCCCTACCTGATGTTAATAATTTGATTACCTTTTCCTGAATATTCACTACTATTGATTTCAGTATTATAGTTACTATTGGGAAATTTAGAATTCCCTACATTTTGGGTTGGTTTTTAGATCTAATTATTTTCTTCCTATAGGAATAGACCTTATCCTCTTTAAAATCTTTTATATCCCTATCTAATTTTTCGGTTTTGGTAGCCAAAACTGTCCTCCCAAAAGTATTAACCCTGTTTTTTATACTTAAACTTAAACTTAAATTTTTCAATTTCTCTTCTTTCATGAAAGGGTTAATGCTCATAATAGTATCTTTAATTTGATAATTGAACCTGCTGATTTTATACTCTCTATATTTAATTCAGATTCTAATTAAATATAGAGAGTATAAAATCAGCAGGTTAAATGATCAAATATAAAAGATTTTAAAGAGGATAAGGTCTATTCCTATAGGAAGAAAATAATTAGATCTAAAAACCAAACCTATCAAAATGTAGGGAATTCTAAATTTCCCAATACTAACTATAATACTGAAATCAATAGTAGTGAATATTCAGGAAAAGGTGATCAAAATTATTGCCATCATGTAGGAAAATACTACAATAGGAATAATAACAATAATAATAAAAAAGAGCGTTATAATAAAATAAATGATCAATCCAATTATTCAAATGTTCAAGAATAAGGAAATAAACTTATATCTAATGGCCCAAATCAAATGAGTAATAGCAATCTAGAACATATACTTTCCATCAGACCAATAGGTTCTCACCATTATATGATGAACGATATGAAGTTGAAATAGATGAATTGGGCAACATTTGGACTCATCAGGGAGCAAAACCTAAACATTTATCAAACAAATCTACTAATTCTCTTAATAAAGGTGAAAAAGGAGAGATCCCATCAAGTAGTACCAATAAAAAATAAAAATTAGGACACTAATATAAATGAAAAAACTGCCCCTTTTCAAATCTTCAAGTCCAGAGTAAGGAAAAGAAGTTTAGAACAAAGCGGGGGAGACGAGCAGGGAGAATCCATAAGGGAAAGAATGCAATAAAGAAGAATTAGAAAGAACAAAGAGTATGATTTTTAATTTATCTGATCATACCTTAACTTCTAATGAAACACGTTTGTTTTTTGCACCTAAAACTAGACCAAATACATTCAAAACATATATTGATTTACAAAACTTTATACGAAAAGTCACTCTGAAAAGACATTTTGCTAAATTCAATAGCAATAACATCTGTGCTAAAAAACTGGAAGGAAATGATTGGGCTTATGTAACAATTTTAGAGAATCTAGGAACTGATAACAAAAATATTGTGGAAAATAAAAGTAGTGAATCAGTTATAATTCAAGACCCAATTATGGCTCTATTAGATCTAAGTATACATGAGGATGATATACAAATCACTCATTCTAACTTAAAATGACCTTCTACATTCTATCCTGTCTCCTCACAAGGTCCCTGTATTCCAATTTTTAATAAATTGGTAACAGATGACTTTGATAAAATGCTGAATAATAAAAAGGTGTTAAAGTAATTTAAATACAGGGACAAGCAGACAAAGGTGGTGGATTGGTTCTACAAAATAGGAAAGATTATCTAAAGGAAGCTTTTAACCAATTGAATTGTAGAAATACATACAAATTATTATCTACAAATCCAACTGAAGTTTATAATAAAGAATTACTGAAGTTGTTAAATAAAGCAAAGGAAGATCAGATATTAAATGAAGAAGAATTCAGATATTTTTTTGAACCTAATCCAAGAACCCCTATTTTCTACCATCTGCCTAAAATCCACAAGGACCCTATTAATCCCCCAGGGAGACCCATTATTTCAGGTATCAATTCAGTTACTGATCACCTCTCAAAATATATAGATGGCTACTTACAGCCGATAGTAAGAGATACTATGGATGTGATCAATAAATTTGAGGGTACTACCTGGGGGCCAGGGTCCTTGTGGATTTCATGCAATATTTCTGCCCTATACACCTCTATTCCTCACCAGAAAGGTATTAAGGCGGTCGCATCCCATTGTGCAAAATTTAATATGATTGAGAAGCATATTTCGTTTCTTCTTAAAGGAATCCAGTTTATTTTAGAACACAATATTTTTGTGTTCAAAAGTAAATTTTATAGACAAATGCAGGGAACAGCCATGGGTACAACCATGGCACCCTCATATGCTAATATTTACATGGGTGAGCTTGAAGATTGCTTCATATGGTCCAATAATCCCTATCTAAAGAACATTTAAGAAATATTACAGGTACATAGATGACCTGTTATTTATTTGGGAAGGGAACATACAGGAAGCCTCAGATTTCGTCACTCATCTAAATAATAATTCATTCAATCTTAAGTTCACTATTTCAATAACAAAGGATTCTATTGATTTTTTTTTAACTTAACATTATATGTAGATGAGTTGCAAAAAAATAGCTGTTAAGTACTTTAGAAAAAATATAGACAGGAATAATTTTCTAAGTGCAGATAGTGGCCATTTGGAAAAAATGATCCAAAATGTACCCTTAGGACAATATCAACGTCTTAAGAGGAACTGCACTAAAGATTCAGACTTCCAGAAGGAAGCAGAAATTCTTTCAAATAAATTTAGAGAAAAGGGCTCTAGGGAGAATTGGCTGTTAGAAGCAAAAAATAAAGTTGATGTAATATCAAGAGAAAAACTATTAATCCCTAAATCGGAGAAAGTATTCATTCCTCATAAGGGTACAAGTGTATCTGAGGATCCATTATTTATTACAACCTACTCTGAAGGCTCTAATCAGATACGTAAAATCCTTACAAAAAATTGGAAAATCCTGAAACACAAGATCCGATTTTGAATCCAATATTAGGAGATAAACCAAAAACAGTTTTTAAGAAAAATAGGTATTTAAAACACTTCTTGGCCCCTTCAAAATTTAAAAGTGCACAGTTAATAATTCCTGAATCAATTTGGCTATCATCACAACCTGGAACATTTCATTGTAAAAAAGATCTTGCAATATGTGTGATTATGTTATACAAAGTAATATGTTCTCTAACGCTATAGGGGATAAAAATATGAAATATAGATGCACCTGCGAGTCTACCTATGTAGTATATCAACTTATTTGTCCATGTAATACAATCTACTTAGGCAGAACTAAGAGAAAAATAAAAAAGAGACTTTGGGAACACACTAATAATATATCTAAGGCAGTAGTCAAACATAATGTGGTGGATCACTTTAGAGAATTTCATGCCAGTAATCCCGAGGGTTTAAAAATTAAAATAATTGATTGGATCCCACATAAATCAGAAGGGACCAATAGGCTTACAAAACTCAGAAGGAGAGAGACATTCTGGATTACGGAACTTAAAAGTCTGCATCCAGTTGGTTTAAATATGGACTTAGATTTGGCAGCGTTCTCTGTATAAAAAGACATTGTATCCTTAGATATGAACAGTTAGTAACTATTATTGGACTGTTTATAATAAAAGATTAAATAGATGGATAGTTTGCAAAATATATAATATTATCTAAGTCCCACTAGCACCGATAAGGTTACAAACTTTTTATAGGACCATCAGCAAGTATAGGAGCAGGTGTCACACTTATTTCTTCCAGCTTAAGAGTGTTAGCCAGTTGTATTACTATCCCTTACTTAGGGAACTATTTTAGATAAAATGTTGTGATCATTTTAACGATGTATATGATTATAGATAGGATTCAATCTGCTTATTTGCTGTAATATTCTCTCTATGTGACATAATTTGAGACTTAAATATTGTACAAATAAATAAATACATATGTATTGGGAAATGATGCTCAACTTATTAGATGATGAACTTTAGGACCCAGGAGTGACAAATACAGCTATTCGGGCCGGCTCCCTTTATGTCACTTCCTGTACAGGTATTTTAAATTTGGGCTGTTCAAGCAAAATGGTATACGTTAATCAAAAGGTACCCCTGAAGAAGTTTGCTCATTGTGCAAATGAAACGCGTAGGGTTTTTTAAGCAGTTCAACGTACACGAAACTGCATTTTAGTCGGTGTTCTGATGTGAAAAGGCATCTGAGTGAAAGATTAAAGGAGTTGGAATTACATTGACATCCTAAAGAAAACAGTTATAAAGACTGTATGGGACTCCTCACTGTGAATGCTAGAAATCCACACTCTGCATAGTACTAATATTCCATCTGGTTATTTACGGATAGTCACAGAGGTTTGCACTACTTTCAGTGCAATGTATGCTTAATTGCGCTAATATTAAAATTGTATCAATACTACCTTGAATCGGTGGGCACTGTATGTTTATATCTTTCAGATTTAACATAATAGATACACAACTTGCAATAGATGTTATCATTTTATAACTAAAACAAGTTATAACCCTGAATCGGGATACAAGTAGGTATCATTAACGGTTTTATTTATAACATAACTGGGAATTAGCAGTACTAATCCTCCAGGTCAAGAGTGACCTTGAAAGAGATTAAGAAAGGTAAAGATAGAAAAACTAGATGGGGGGGGGAGAAAAAAAAAAGATGGGGAGAAGGGGGGAGTAAGAGAGTGGAGGGAAGAGGGACACACAGGTCAAAGACCCGATATGGATAGGGGCGTTCTGCTTAGTTCAGTGGTCAAAGCACAATTGTGAGGAAGAAGGAGTCCTGTCGCTGTATAGTTTTTTTTAATGGGATGCCTTCCCACATCAGGCGCATTAGTTCGTATGTGTCTGGTTTACCTATTTTCATGTAGTGATACCTTTCTAAATGCAAAAGTTTAGTGACATGCGTCTTCCACTCAGGCAGGAGTGGGGATTTTTTTTCCCCAGTAACAGGGTATGAGCTCCTTTGCGCTACTGAGCATAATGATGAAAAGGAGTCTTTTGGTGTTGTCCCCAAATTTAGGGGAGTTATGAAACAATAAAAGGTCAGGTCTCCTCTAAGACCTCCTTCCAATAGTTCTCCATTTTGGGGCAGCTCCACCAGATGTGGAGCAGCATGCCTTCTCCCCCACATCCCCCTCCAGCAGCTCCCAGAGGCGTTCAGATAGATTATCTTTAGCCTCTGTGGTGTCAAGTACCATCTGCTCAAGAATTTATATTGGGATTCTTGTACCCAAGCAGAGACTAATACTTTTTTTAGTTGTGTCAAAAATGTTATGCCATTGTTTGGGGTCAATTTCATGTCCCAGTTCTTTGTGCCAACTATGTATGTAGGTAGGGAGAGCTTGTTGAATTTCAGATACAATTATACGATATAGGAGGGATATTGGGTGTCTTGGTGCCTGGGGTAAGGTACAAAGGTTTTGAAAGGTGTGGTTGGTCTGGTAAAAGAGGTCCTGTATTTATGTTTTGAAAAAAAAAGTGTGAAAGTCTGGCTGTGTTAAACCAGGATGTGAAAAGAGTAGGGTCCCATTGGCGTTGTAAATAGTAGTGTGATTTAGTGGGTAATGCGGTTTTGTTGTTTTAGAGGGTAAGTGTATGTATTCCTATGTCAGGGTTTTCTCTGAGGGGGGTGAGCTGTGAGTAAGGGTTGGATATAGAACTGCATGTGGAAGTGATTCTGACCCACTCATAAAGGACCTCCCCAATCGGGGGGAAGGAGCTAGTCAAAGCAGGACACCCGCTTCTAGAGATCCAAGCCAAGGCTCCCGTGTTCCCTCTGCTAAGAATGTCTGCGTCTAGTTGAATCCAAGCTTTCTGGCTGGAACCATGGCACCATTCAACCACTCTCTGAAGTAATATTGCCTGTCTGTATTTGTGGATATCAGGAATCCCCAACCCCCCCCCCCCCCCCCCACCATGTGTCTCGACATATACAACGTTTTTTTGTTAATTCTGGGCTTTATTCCCTGCCAAATGTAGGATTCTATTGCCATCTGTATCTGCTTTAGGTGATCTATTTGAGGAGCTAAAGGTATAGTTTGCAGTATGTACAAAACTCTGGGCAGAATGATCATCTTTACTACATTCATTCGGCCCATCCAGAAAATAGACTTACTTTTCCAGCTAGAATGATCTTTAATTTTGTCATCTCTTAGTTTTTCGTAATTAGTTTCGACTATATCTACAACTCGAGGTTTCATAGTAATCCCCAAGTATTGAAGTTCATCCTGAAATATTTTGATAGGGCCTGTTTTTTGGATTTCAGAAAGGTGTCAGTGGATGAGATGTTCAGAAGCTCTGATTTGTTAATGTAAAAATTGGACACTGCTCCATATTTTCTGAACTCCTCTGTTGCTGCTGGCAATGATTGGGCAGTGTTTGACATTGTAAGCAAGACATTGTCTGCATACATTGCTAATTTGTATTCTTTTCTCTGTACTGTAATGCCTTTGATATGAGGATTTGATCGGATTTTACATGCTAGGACCTCTATAGTTAAGGTGAATAGAAATAGGGATAGTGGGGAGCCCTGACGTGTGTCGTTTGTGATTTTGAAAGAATCTGATAAAATGCTATTAGCAAGAACCTTAGCATTAGGGGAGGAGTAGAGTGAGAAGACCGTATTTATAAATTTAGTGCCGAAATTCGTCTTGGTCAGGGTAGAGTGCATAAAAGGCCAGCTGACCTGATCAAAGGCCTTTTCTGCGTCTGTGGATACAAGTGTTAGGGGAATGGAGTTGTTTTGAGCAAACGTTATCAATTTTAGTATTTTGAGGGTATTGTCCCTAGCCTCTCTGGCGGGTATGAAACCTACTTGGTCGGGTTTTATTAATTTGGGCATAAGTGCGTTAAGCCTATTGGCCAAGAGCTTGGCGAGGATCTTTACATCAGTGTTGAGGAGGGATATGGGGTGGAAGTTACCTGGTTTTGTTGTAGGTTTGCCTGGTTTGGGTATCACTTTGATGTATGCTTTAAGCATAGTAGGTGGAAGAGAGGCTGTATTTGGTAACTGGTTGAACAATTGCAATAGGCGCAGGGCAAGTAATTGGGAGAAGGTTTTATAATATTTGGAGCCCATTCCATCGGGTCTTGGACACTTCCCTGTGGTATCGCTTTGTGGATTTCATTGTGTGAACAGGGCGTCTAGGAAGTCTGTGTCCTTAGCATTAAGTGTTGGAAGGGGTATATCTGAGAAGTACTCATGAAGTTGTGGTAGATGGAATCTGTGTGCCAGTTTGGGTGTGGCGCGTGTGTTTTAAGTTGTATAGAGTTTAATAGTAGTCCTTGATTGTATTAGCTATGTGTTTTGCGTCTTTTTTCTTTTGTCTGTGTTTATCTAGTATGTCATGAACATAGGATTTAAGTCTCCTGCGTGTGATTGCTTGGGCTAGATGTTTACCTACATTGTTCGTAGTAGGTTTGTTTCAATAGGAGTGCTTTTCTCTGGTATTCATTTTGCAGGTGGAGTAGTAAGTCTGATTTAGTCTGTTCAAGAGCCTTAGTGTGGGTAGGGTTCTGTGGGTCTTGTTTGTGCAAGGTTTCTTGTCTAGAGACCTGAGCTAAAAGATTTGTAGGGGTTCTCTCTGTGCCTTTTTGTATTTGGTCCAAGAAAAAGAAAATTGCCCAGCACCTACTGCAACCAGGTACACGCTACTGGGGTCCTGCACATACCCCACTAATCAAGTCAAGAAATATAGAGAGTAGCAGCACCACTTGGTAACTTTAACAACTTTTTATTAAGACATCACAAAGAAAACATAGCACAACGTTTCGGTCAACACCTGACGTTAATCATGTTGCATAAACATATATGCCTTACACCACTCAATTTAAAGCCCTAATGGGAGGAGTCTGGTACCTGTACAGGTGTCTCACATTTTACTTCACAGACATGTAGTGATAGACAATTTCAGGACTCCATCTAGTAGCCACAGGAATATTCATCTATACATATATTAAGACCTGGAAAAACAGCACACAATCACTATCATATATATTAATAAATTTCATCAGCACAAAAATTAAAGTTAAAAAAGCAAGAGAATATTTATATTACAGACATTAAATTCAAGTATATGTGTTACAAAATGTATACACAGAATGTTTATAAAGTGACACTCCAGTCAATTTCCCTATTCATACCCAAAGGGGTAAGGGACTGAAGGGTGTAAATCCAAAAAGTCTCCCTACGTTTAAGGATTTGTTGTCAACAACCCCACCCCACCCCCCCCCTCGTTGGTCTCTTGACCTGTTCCATCACCTGGATCCTTACTTGGGAAATAGTATGCCCTGCTTGAAAAAAATGATTAGATAGGGGTGCTTCCTTGTTCTTACAACGTATGTTGGATTTGTGCTCATTTATTCTATCTCTTATCCTACGTGTGGACTCACCGATATATGTTTCTGAGCAAGGACATTTGATAAGATAAACCACATACTCTAAATTGCAGGTAAAGAAACCAGGGATTTTAAACTTCCTCCCATTTAAGGGATGGACAAAATAATCCTTTTTAATTATGCTGTTGCTATTACAGCAACCAAGGCAAAGAAAATATCCTAGTTTAGGAGTAGATATATAGGTCTGAATACTTTTTCCTCTCTGGACCTATATCAGCTCTCACTAATTCATCTCTTATGTTTTTATATCTCCTATATGCAGGCATTGGTGATTCCTCAAATTCTTTAATCTGGGGGTTAAGGTCTTTTACTATTGGCCAATGCTTCTTAATAATGCCAATCACTTTTTCACTTAAGGGACTATATTGGGAAACAAACACCAAAAGCTTATTATCCTGTTTGTCTTTGGATTTTGTATTATCCCCTCTAAGAATAGATTTTCTGGATATGTCACTAATTTCTCCAATTTGCTGTTGTATGAGTTGCTCCGGGTAACCCTTCTTGTATTTGGACCTAATCTTAATCAGCTCCTTGGCACAACACATTTATGTGCTTCCCACACGGGGGAGAGTGAAAGTGAGTCAGTTGCCTTGAAATGAAAGTATTCAGACAGTAGGTTGAGTATATTGGTTGTAGTCACTGGGTTGTTCAATAAGGAGTCATCTAGTCTCCACACCAAGGAGGAGATAGAAATATCAGGCCAGTCAATAGAGCACAAAACCGAGGCGTGGTCAGACCATGTGATGGGATTGATTTTGTGGGTGTGAGCAAGTGACAGTCCAGTTGTGTCTGCAAATATGTAATCTATTCTGGAGTACTTTTTGTAAGGGTTTGAGAAAAAGGTGACATTTTTAACAGTTGGGTGAAGTACCTGCGGAATCTGCGCTGCGGAATCTGTTGGCGCTCTACAAATACCTGATAATAATAATAAAGTACCTGCCAAACGTCATGGACTACTAGGTTTTTTTAATTGTGACAACAGTGTTTTAATTGTTTTAGCGGGAACGCAGGAGAAGCCGTCCGAAGTGTCTAAAGAGGTATTGAGAGAGACATTAAAGTCCCTCCCCCTAGAAAAAGTATCCCCTTTTGGAGTTCAAGTATTTTATGAAGTGTTTTTTTAAAGAAAGGGACATGCGAGTTGTTAGGAAAATAAAGATTAGCTAGGGTGATTGGTCGGCCAAAAAGCAGGCCAGTCATAATTAAATAACGTCCTTCAGGGTCCCCTTGAATATGTGTGGGCTGGAAGGAGATCTTCGAATTTAACAAGATTCTTACCCCACCATTTTTAATGGGTCTAGATGCAAAGTGTGTTGTGGGATAGTGTTTGTTATACCATTTGGGTTCCTTATTTCTTGCAAAATGTGTTTCTTGCATGAAAAGGATGTCACCCTTCAGTCTCTAAAGGTCGTTTAACACAATGGACCATTTTCCCGGGCTGTTAAGCCCCTTGACATTAGCCGCTATTAGTTCTATAAACTGTAATTCTTTGGGCAAGATTTCGAGTTAGTAATTTTTTAGGTTATTCTATGCCCCCTATTTTGAAGAGGGGGGCTGGTAAGGGGAGGAGGGGGAAAAAAGGGGGGGCAGGAGGAGGGAGGAGAGGAGGGGCTAGTAGAGGTAAATAGTAAATTAAGGGGGGTAGCTAGAGCGTGAGAAGGGAGAGGAAGAGAATAGTTAGTAAAGTAGCAGAGGAGGAGTTACAAGGCAACTGTTAGAGGTAGGTTAAACAGACAAATAATAAACAGCAGTAAACAACAGTATTACATACAGCAATAGCAATTACTGTTTAATAACTTGTTTAAGTACTAGAGGGGTAGTATCCCCAGTGTAACCATCAAAGTATGGTAGTATTTATGTGTTGGGACTATGTATGAGCAATTTTATCTTCTCTATGTTATTTAGGGGTTTCTTACTTGGGCGTATTATGTAAGCGCTCCTGTCTAGCGATAAGCAATGTTTGTTGGGTATATCTTGTTTGTTGTGTGTAGGTCCCAAAGAGGGAATGGCATTGAAGGGGCCACATAGGTGCTGTGTAAACTCTGTAGTTATATTGTGATGATCCTGTGCTATGTGTTGATTTCATTATGTGGAACAAAAATGTAACACAACATTTAATAATAACTTTGAGATATTAAGAATGAGAGTTTGAAAACTTATCTGAGAGTTTTCATAGTTGCCCAACGAGAGAAAGTCTAAGATAGTCCTTAGTGGTGCTCCATTTTCTTTCTTTTTTTTCCCCCCTTTCTTTCTTTTTACTTATTTTCTTCTTCCCTTAGAGGGGTTATTGTTAAAGGTGGTTATCAGATCAGTTGAGGACTAATTTCCAGGTGGTCAGAGGGAGGTTTGCCCGTTGTAGTAGATGAGTCAGCGATGGAGGGACGAGGATGTCTAGGCCCAGAGTTTTGTTGAAGTTGAGTAGATCCGAGAGTCTTCTGAAGGTTGTGGAGATATTGTCCTTGGTTGCAATTAAACATGTGGGGAAGCCTTAGCGGTAGATGATGCTTTGCTCTTTCAATACAGTTGTTATGAACCTCAAATCTCTTCTTTTTTGCAAAGTGGTGGGACAGAGGTCAGAGAAAATTTGAATTTCAATACCCATGTGTGTCAGTGTTTTTTTTTTTTTACAGGTGCTTCTCAGGGTATCCTCATTATCCTTGAATGACAGCAATTTGATCATAATGTCCCTTAGGGGAGCTTTATTAGGAGGTTTAGGTCAAAGGGCTCTATGGGCGGGTTCTATTGATATAAGAGGGAGTGCTTTTGACTGTTTGGAAAAGATCTTGTAAATATCCATGTAGGGCGGTAGAGGAGATATGGACTCGGGAACATTCCTAATTTGCAGGTTGTTTCTCCTGCTTCTGTTCTCAAGGTCCTCAATTTGATCCATTAGATTCTGCACCACTTCTGTTTGAACTTGCATGTTATCTGACTGTTGCTGCAGATCAGCATGTAAAGCTCCTTGCTGGTCTTCAATTTGTGTAACTCTGTGTTCCACTGCATTGATATCTTTTCTAAGCTCGCCGAACTGGTTTTAGACTTCCTTCATAACATCTTTAATGTCTTCCTTAGAGGATAAGAGCTTGAAGTCCTCCTTAGTGTCATAGTTGAGAGCAGTTGGGTCCACAATGTGGATTTGTGCTGGAACTGTTTGGCGAGAACCAATTTGTTTGTCCCTTGGGGAGGCGGCAAGGGGGTCTGCAGGCTTAAGGTAGCTGCTCATTGTTGAAGATCTTAATTATTTGGGCTGCTTAGTGGGTTTTTTGTTTGGCATTACAGAGTGTATGTATGATGTAGCGGACCGCATCAGCAGCAAAAGGAGATTAGTAGCAGAGGCTCACTAGTAGAAAGCTGTGTATAGAGAATTATTGGGCTGCCACATTAAGCACCTTAGAGACCCTTTATTAGAGTGGATATAACTCTTATTGTGTGCAAGAGCAGTTGAGTCAGTGTAAGGTCGCAGTTTTTACTGCTAGCTTGTTGATCAGTTTCACACAGTGGTAGTTTGAAAAACACAGTTCATAGGTAAGACTATAGGCTGTAGATGCACACAGGATTGAGAGTGTTATGTGCAAATCTGTGATGTGCTGAGAGATCAAATCCTGTTTGTGGGTCAGCTTATAGGGAGCTACTGAGCAGTATAATAAAAAAAATTAATCTGCAGATTTGAAAATCTATGAGGTGCAGAGGCCTTTTCTGAGACCTTTCCTGGTGCTGTGCCCCTATTATCGTATGTTCTCACCTCTGGATGATCCCTTCCCATTCCGTTGCAGTGAATCAGCAGATCCTCTCACAGGCTGTGTTCGCAGCAACAGTGTCTGTCTGCTTGTCGTGTAGCTATGTGGGTCAGATGATGTGCGATATGCAGGCCTCTGCAAGCAATGATCGCAGGTCTCTGGTGGAGGTATGTGGCTATTCCAGCCATTGTTTGACCCACCCGCAGTACACTGCTCTTAGGAATTTTGCCTCTGTGGACCGGCAAGTACTCAAGGCTATTCGTTGGCTGTTGTGTGTAGGCCGCTGCAGTGGGTATTCGGTTCTGCGCCACTGACAGGCTTTGCAGAGTCTCCAGGGGAAGGACAGCTCATGTGTATCTAGGGTGCTTCAGGAGCTCATTTCTGTAGAAACCGGCTATTTTGAGTTGCTCATTGTGTACACGGTTACGCTTAGGGCTTCAGAGCAAACTATTTTGCAACCATTTCCCTGCTTGGCCAGGCTCCGCCCCGTCATAATCTCTCTTTTTTTAATGAAAAAAATAAATATCATCAACATGTTTAAAAATAACTTTTTCATACACAAGATCAAGATATTTTTTGCGGTTAAAGCCTGTTTTGTTCATTCAGATGTTTTGGTAGCATCCGAATGTGGGAGAAGGGGGCACTCGGCGCCTTCGTCTTTTTTCGGAGCCACATTTATTCTTGTGAAAATACAACACACTAAGAACTAGATTTACACATCCCTAATCTATTTAAGAATATAAGGTAGAGAGTCACAGGGACTTGCACAATATTGGTACCGACAAATGAGAATGAATGTTTTTTTTTTATAGCGGTGAAGGGAGTTGAAGATTGAATTAAAACTTTATATTAGATTAGATTAGTTTATTGTCATTGTACAGAGTAGACAACAGAGACAACGAAATTGTAATTAAATATCTAACCTATCCTTTACACAAAGTAGTACTATAATGGTAAATCTGACAAAGGACAAGAGTAAAAATCAAGTGGCTTGAGCAAAAAGTTTCCATACCACAAAAAATAAAGTACAATATGCAGGTGTAATAAAGTGCAAGTGCAAAAGATTAATTCCATACCAAAGGAATATGTATATGTGTATAAAATACAATATAAGAAAATTTTCACATTCTTAATCACACGTGTGTATATCTAATAAACAAGTAAGTGTTAACACATGTAATAGTGAGTAATAAATAGTTAAATAGAAAATAGTAAGTAGACACTATGTGTGAATTTACATTGTGAATGTGATGTGAATTATGTAAAATAAAAGTGGAGTGAATTAAGACCATTGACAGAATAATCTGTTAAATTAAGTTAAACAACCATCAATTCAGCACTTTGTTGTTAAATAAGAGGTCCATTTCTTGGGGAAAAAAGCTATTCCTAAACCTAGCTGATTTGCCTTTTAAGCTCCTATAACGCCTCCCAGATGGTAAAATGGCAAATATTCTGTTGCTAGCATGAAAAGGATCTTGAATAATTCGATAAGCCCTTTGAAGACTGCGTCTACTTTGATGATCTTCAGTAGAAGGTAGCTGAACACCTATAATGTAATGGGCAGTTTTAACTACTCGTTGCAGAGCTTTACGATCAGAATTAGTGCAATTTCCATACCATACAGTAATGCAATTTGTGAGAATACTCTCAATAGTACAGCGATAGAAATTAACTAAAATCTGAGTAAATAATTTGACTTTTTTTCAGTGATCTTAAAAAATAGAGACATTGTTGAGCCTTTTTCACTAAAATTGAGGTATTCAGAGACCAGGACAAATCTTCAGAAATATGTATGCCCAAAAATTTAAAACTTGATACACGTTCAACCTTGATTCCATTTATATAAATGGGCAGATGTAAACAGCAATTGGATTTCCTATACTCAATAATGATTTCTTTAGTCTTTTTAGTATTTAAATCCAAGTTATTCTCAGCACACCATGTGACCAGATACATTATTTCCTCTCTGTAAGCTGACTCGTCGTTATTACTGATCTGTTCTATCACAGTAGTGTCATCAGCAAACTTGATGATGTTATTAGACACATACTTAGACAAACAGTAATGGGTTTAAGAGAGAGTATAACAATGGACTCAATACACACCCTTGTGGAACACCAGTATTAAGGGTTAAAATAGAAGAAATATGGTTACCAATTTTTACTAATTGAGGTCCATTTGTCAAGAAGTCCAAGATCCAGTTGCAAAGTAAGGTATTAATGCCTAGATCATGAAGTTTGGCAACTAATTTAATAGGAATAACCGTATTAAATGCAGAGCTGAAAACAATAAACAGCATTCTGACATAGGTGTTATTATGATCTAGATGGGTAAGGGCAAAATGTAACGCTGAAGAGAGCATCTTCTGTTGACCTGATCTGGCGGTAAGCGTATTGGTTAGAATCCAATGTAGGTGGTAAACAAGTTTTGAGATGTGCCATGACCAGCCTCTCAAAACATTTCATAATAGCTGAAGTAAGTGCAATAGGGCGAAAGTCATTTAGACTCACTGCTGCAGATTGTTTGGGCACAGGAATGATGGTAGTTTCCTTAAAACATATAGGAACAGTTGTTTGAGCCAAAGACAAGTTAAAAATATCAGTAATTACTGCAGCCAGTACTCCAACACAAGATCTTAACACATAGCCAGGAATATCATCAGGACCAGCTGCTTTGTGTACACCTAGCCTAGAGAGAACATGATACACTTCGGCAACCGAAAAACTCAGGGGCAGTTCATCTGGCAAATGCACAAACTTAGTGATTGATTCTTTATTATCACGATCAAAGTGGGCATAGAAGTGTTTTAGTTCATCCGGAAAGGAAACATCATTAGTTGTGGGAACTGCGTTTGTGGATCTATAATCAGTAATAGCTGATTTAATTTAATTCTAGGATTTGAGGAAGTTCTGTAAATTAAAGGTGCACTTACACAAATGTTTTCTGTCTTTTTTTTTTTTTTAAAGAGCAGCATCTAAATATGCTGATTTTGTTTTTCCTTTTCTCCAACATAGGTGTGTCCGGTCCACGGCGTCATCCTTACTTGTGGGATATTCTCTTCCCCAACAGGAAATGGCAAAGAGCCCAGCAAAGCTGGTCACATGATCCCTCCTAGGCTCCGCCTACCCCAGTCATTCTCTTTGCCGTTGTACAGGCAACATCTCCACGGAGATGGCTTAGAGTTTTTTAGTGTTTAACTGTAGTTTTTATTATTCAATCAAGAGTTTGTTATTTTAAAATAGTGCTGGTATGTACTATTTACTCAGAAACAGAAAAGAGATGAAGATTTCTGTTTGTATGAGGAAAATGATTTTAGCAACCGTTACTAAAATCCATGGCTGTTCCACACAGGACTGTTGAGAGGAATTAACTTCAGTTGGGGGAACAGTGAGCAGTCTCTTGCTGCTTGAGGTATGACACATTCTAACAAGACGATGTAATGCTGGAAGCTGTCATTTTCCCTATGGGATCCGGTAAGCCATGTTTATTAAGATAGTAAATAAGGGCTTCACAAGGGCTTATTAAGACTGTAGACTTTTTCTGGGCTAAATCGATTCATTATTAACACATATTTAGCCTTGAGGAATCATTTAATCTGGGTATTTTGATAAGATTATATCGGCAGGCACTGTTTTAGACACCTTATTCTTTAGGGGCTTTCCCAAATCATAGGCAGAGCCTCATTTTCGCGCCGGTGTTGCGCACTTGTTTTTGAGAGGCATGACATGCAGTCGCATGTGTGAGGAGCTCTGATACATAGAAAAGACTTTCTGAAGGCGTCATTTGGTATCGTATTCCCCTTTGGGCTTGGTTGGGTCTCAGCAAAGCAGATACCAGGGACTGTAAAGGGGTTAAAGTTAAAAACGGCTCCGGTTCCGTTATTTTAATGGTTAAAGCTTCCAAATTTGGTGTGCAATACTTTTAAGGCTTTAAGACACTGTGGTGAAATTTTGGTGAATTTTGAACAATTCCTTCATATTTTTTCGCAATTGCAGTAATAAAGTGTGTTCAGTTTAAGATTTAAAGTGACAGTAACGGTTTTATTTTAAAACGTTTTTTGTACTTTGTTATCAAGTTTATGCCTGTTTAACATGTCTGAACTACCAGATAGACTGTGTTCTGAATGTGGGGAAGCCAGAGTTCCTTCTCATTTATATAAATGTGATTTATGTGACAATGACAATGATGCCCAAGATGATTCCTCAAGTGAGGGGAGTAAGCATGGTACTGCATCATTCCCTCCTTCGTCTACACGAGTCTTGCCCACTCAGGAGGCCCCTAGTACATCTAGCGCGCCAATACTCCTTACTATGCAACAATTAACGGCTGTAATGGATAATTCTATCAAAAACATTTTAGCCAAAATGCCCACTTATCAGCGTAAGCGCGACTGCTCTGTTTTAGATACTGAAGAGCATGACGACGCTGATGATAATGGTTCTGAAAGGCCCCTACACCAGTCTGATGGGGCCAGGGAGGTTTTGTCTGAGGGAGAAATTACAGATTCAGGGAACATTTCTCAACAAGCGGAACCTGATGTGATTACGTTTAAATTTAAGTTGGAACATCTCCGCGCTCTGCTCAAGGAGGTATTATCCACTCTGGATGATTGTGACAATTTGGTCATCCCAGAGAAACTATGTAAAATGGACAAGTTCCTAGAGGTCCCGGGGCTCCCAGAAGCTTTTCCTATACCCAAGCGGGTGGCGGACATTGTAAATAAAGAATGGGAAAGGCCCGGTATTCCTTTCGTCCCTCCCCCCATATTTAAAAAATTGTTTCCTATGGTCGACCCCAGAAAGGACTTATGGCAGACAGTCCCCAAGGTCGAGGGAGCGGTTTCCACTTTAAACAAACGCACCACTATACCCATAGAAGATAGTTGTGCTTTCAAAGATCCTATGGATAAAAAATTAGAAGGTTTACTTAAAAAGATGTTTGTTCAGCAGGGTTACCTTCTACAACCAATTTCATGCATTGTCCCTGTCGCTACAGCCGCGTGTTTGTGGCTCGATGAGCTGGTAAAGGCGGTCGATAGTGATTCTCCTCCTTATGAGGAGATTATGGACAGAATCAATGCTCTCAAATTGGCTAATTCTTTCACCCTAGACGCCACTTTGCAATTGGCTAGGTTAGCGGCTAAGAATTCTGGGTTTGCTATTGTGGCGCGCAGAGCGCTTTGGTTGAAATCTTGGTCAGCTGATGCGTCTTCCAAGAACAAGCTACTTAACATTCCTTTCAAGGGGAAAACGCTGTTTGGCCCTGACTTGAAAGAGATTATCTCTGATATCACTGGGGGTAAGGGCCACGCCCTTCCTCAGGATCGGCCTTTCAAGGCCAAAAATAAACCTAATTTTCGTCCCTTTCGTAGAAACGGACTAGCCCAAAGTGCTACGTCCTCTAAGCAAGAGGGTAATACTTCTCAAGCCAAGCAAGCTTGGAGACCAATGCAAGGCTGGAACAAGGGAAAGCAGGCCAAGAAACCTGCCACTGCTACCAAGACAGCATGAAATGTTGGCCCCCGATCCGGGACCGGATCTGGTGGGGGGCAGACTCTCTCTCTTCGCTCAGGCTTGGGCAAGAGATGTTCTGGATCCTTGGGCACTAGAAATAGTCTCCCAAGGTTATCTTCTGGAATTCAAGGGGCTTCCCCCAAGGGGGAGGTTCCACAGGTCTCAGTTGTCTTCAGACCACATAAAAAGACAGGCATTCTTACATTGTGTAGAAGACCTGTTAAAAATGGGAGTGATTCATCCTGTTCCATTAGGAGAACAAGGGATGGGGTTCTACTCCAATCTGTTCATAGTTCCCAAAAAAGAGGGAACGTTCAGACCAATCTTAGATCTCAAGATCTTAAACAAGTTTCTCAAGGTTCCATCGTTCAAAATGGAAACCATTCGAACAATTCTTCCTTCCATCCAGGAAGGTCAATTCATGACCACGGTGGATTTAAAGGATGCGTATCTACATATTCCTATCCACAAGGAACATCATCGGTTCCTAAGGTTCGCATTCCTGGACAAGCATTACCAGTTCGTGGCGCTTCCTTTCGGATTAGCCACTGCTCCAAGGATTTTCACAAAGGTACTAGGGTCCCTTCTAGCTGTGCTAAGACCAAGGGGCATTGCTGTAGTACCTTACTTGGACGACATTCTGATTCAAGCGTCGTCCCTTCCTCAAGCAAAGGCTCACACGGACATCGTCCTGGCCTTTCTCAGATCTCACGGATGGAAAGTGAACGTGGAAAAGAGTTCTCTATCTCCGTCAACAAGGGTTCCCTTCTTGGGAACAATAATAGACTCCTTAGAAATGAGGATTTTTCTGACAGAGGCCAGAAAAACAAAACTTCTAGACTCTTGTCGGATACTTCATTCCGTTCCTCTTCCTTCCATAGCGCAGTGCATGGAAGTGATAGGTTTGATGGTAGCGGCAATGGACATAGTTCCTTTTGCGCGCATTCATCTAAGACCATTACAACTGTGCATGCTCAGTCAGTGGAATGGGGACTATACAGACTTGTCTCCGAGGATACAAGTAAATCAGAGGACCAGAGACTCACTCCGTTGGTGGCTGTCCCTGGACAACCTGTCACAAGGGATGACCTTCCGCAGACCAGAGTGGGTCATTGTCACGACCGACGCCAGTCTGATGGGCTGGGGCGCGGTCTGGGGATCCCTGAAAGCTCAGGGTCTTTGGTCTCGGGAAGAATCTCTTCTACCGATAAATATTCTGGAACTGAGAGCGATATTCAATGCTCTCAAGGCTTGGCCTCAGCTAGCGAGGGCCAAGTTCATACGGTTTCAATCAGACAACATGACAACTGTTGCGTACATCAACCATCAGGGGGGAACAAGGAGTTCCCTGGCGATGGAAGAAGTGACCAAAATCATTCAATGGGCGGAGACTCACTCCTGCCACCTGTCTGCAATCCACATCCCAGGAGTGGAAAATTGGGAAGCGGATTTTCTGAGTCGTCAGACATTGCATCCGGGGGAGTGGGAACTCCATCCGGAAATCTTTGCCCAAATCACTCAACTGTGGGGCATTCCAGACATGGATCTGATGGCCTCTCGTCAGAACTTCAAAGTTCCTTGCTACGGGTCCAGATCCAGGGATCCCAAGGCGGCTCTAGTGGATGCACTAGTAGCACCTTGGACCTTCAAACTAGCTTATGTATTCCCGCCGTTTCCTCTCATCCCCAGGCTGGTAGCCAGGATCAATCAGGAGAGGGCATCGGTGATCTGGCCACGCAGGACTTGGTATGCAGATCTGGTGAATATGTCATCGGCTCCACCATGGAAGCTACCTTTGAGACGAGACCTTCTTGTTCAAGGTCCGTTCGAACATCCGAATCTGGTCTCACTCCAGCTGACTGCTTGGAGATTGAACGCTTGATCTTATCGAAGCGAGGGTTCTCAGATTCTGTTATCGATACTCTTGTTCAGGCCAGAAAGCCTGTAACTAGAAAGATTTACCACAAAATTTGGAAAAAATATATCTGTTGGTGTGAATCTAAAGGATTCCCTTGGGACAAGGTTAAGATTCCTAAGATTCTATCCTTCCTTCAAGAAGGATTGGAAAAAGGATTATCTGCAAGTTCCCTGAAGGGACAGATTTCTGCCTTGTCTGTGTTACTTCACAAAAAGCTGGCAGCTGTGCCAGATGTTCAAGCCTTTGTTCAGGCTCTGGTTAGAATCAAGCCTGTTTACAAACCTTTGACTCCTCCTTGGAGTCTCAACTTAGTTCTTTCAGTTCTTCAGGGGGTTCCGTTTGAACCCTTACATTCCGTTGATATTAAGTTATTATCTTGGAAAGTTGTTTCTAACAAAAACATTAACCAGGAGATTATCGTACCTTCTCTGTGTCCGAAACCAGTTTCGAAGAAGGAACGTTTGTTGCACAATTTGGATGTTGTTCGCGCTCTAAAATTCTATTTAGACGCTACAAAGGATTTTAGTCAAACATCTTCCTTGTTTGTTGTTTATTCCGGTAAAAGGAGAGGTCAAAAAGCAACTTCTACCTCTCTCTCGTTTTGGATTAAAAGCATCATCAGATTGGCTTACGAGACTGCCGGACGGCAGCCTCCCGAAAGAATCACAGCTCATTCCACTAGGGCTGTGGCTTCCACATGGGCCTTCAAGAACGAGGCTTCTGTTGATCAGATATGTAGGGCAGCGACTTGGTCTTCACTGCACACTTTTACCAAATTTTACAAGTTTGATACTTTTGCTTCTTCTGAGGCTGTTTTTGGGAGAAAGGTTTTGCAAGCCGTGGTGCCTTCCATCTAGGTGACCTGATTTGCTCCCTCCCATCATCCGTGTCCTAAAGCTTTGGTATTGGTTCCCACAAGTAAGGATGACGCCGTGGACCGGACACACCTATGTTGGAGAAAACAGAATTTATGTTTACCTGATAAATTACTTTCTCCAACGGTGTGTCCGGTCCACGGCCCGCCCTGGTTTTTTTAATCAGGTCTGATAATTTATTTTCTTTAACTACAGTCACCACGGTATCATATGGTTTCTCCTATGCAAATATTCCTCCTTAACGTCGGTCGAATGACTGGGGTAGGCGGAGCCTAGGAGGGATCATGTGACCAGCTTTGCTGGGCTCTTTGCCATTTCCTGTTGGGGAAGAGAATATCCCACAAGTAAGGATGACGCCGTGGACCGGACACACCGTTGGAGAAAGTAATTTATCAGGTAAACATAAATTCTGTTTTTTCATTGATAATGTGCCGTAAACTCTTTTTACCCCTTAGTGACCAGACCATTTTAAAATTTTCTTACTGTTAAGGACCAGGGCTGTTTTTACATTTTTGCAGTGTTTGTGTTTAGCTGAAATTTTCCTCTTACTCATTTACTACCACACTTATTATATACCGTTTTTCTCGACATTTAAAAGGACTTTCTAAAGATACCATTATTTTCAATAAAGGGCACCAAGAGAATGAAGTAAATTTATAGTGGACATAAATTGAAAACTCTGTTGCATGCTCTGAGCTGTGAAAACGTAATTATGACTTCATGTCCCTGCTTGGTTAATATAAGTCAATGAGTATTATTTGGAACTGCACAACAGATTCAAATTTAAAGGGACAGTCAACACCAAAATTGTTATTGTTTAAAAATATAGATAATGCCTTTACTACCCATTCCCCAGCTTTGGACAGCCAACATTGTTATATTAATATACTTTATAACCTTTAAACCTCTAAATTTCTGCCTGTTTCAAAGGCTCTTTTGACAGCCTCTTAATCACATGCTTTTGTATTAGCTTTTCACAACAGGGGAGTGCTAGTTCATTTGAGCCATATAGATAACCTTATGCTCACGCACGTGGAGTTGTGCCTGGCAAAGCACTATTTGGCTTAAATGCAATTCAATAGATAATAAATAAAAATCATGTGATCAGGGGGGCTTTCAGAAGAGGCTTAGATGCAAGGCAATCACAGAGGTAAAAGGTGTATTAATATGTTATTGGTTAAGATGTAGTTGTTGGAAAGATACCAGATGTATAAATTAGATATGTGCAAATACCTTAACATATATCAATGATTTCAGTATACTGATGCAAAGAAATGTTTACAGGAAATTTAATTTATTGGTTTCCTAAGTAAAGAGCAATACATTTTCTGTAGAGCAGCTAATGTTTACATTGGTTCAGGCAATAAGTACTGTCTGTGGGAAAACCTGGAAAATGTACATATGTGGTTACCTTGAGCAGGGCCTTATTCTTTTTTTATTCTTTTTTTATTCTTTTTTTTTTTTTTTTTAAATCGCAGCCCAATTTTGCACATGGTCTGGCTTCCCTTCAAATCCCCCATGGAGCCATGGTGAAACGCATGTATATCTACAGTGGTAACAGCCTCCTGGACACCAAGTGAGTGCCTTTCTATGGCAATGTTGTGATTAGCTGTGTGCAGTTCTTTGCTTGATGTTTTCCCCTTCTTGGCAGGGCTCCCAGCATGCCCTTGGGCTGCTATCAGGGTAATGTTTACGCAGAGAGTGTTGATGTTCTGCATGACGGTTCAGCACCTTCAGGACTTCGACTTCGGCTACTCAGCACAGGTATACCTCAGTATGTTCATACTACAGCCTTTGTGTATAGTATGTATACTGATTAAACATACACCTACGGGAACACACGCTATACAGCAGTTTCTATGACATGCAAAAAGCTAGCTTCCTTTGTCTCTATTAGTAACTGTCTGCCTCTCATTTGGCAGGCTGTGGCCTTGGTGTTATGGCAGACACTAAGATGAGAGTATCTGACAGATCTGTGCATTTTGGAGACTCCTGTCAAGATGTGCTGAGCACACTAGGGTCTCCTCACAAAGTCTTTTACAAGTCTGAGGATAAGGTGAGTAGGGAATAACAGATGATTATAGGAGCAAGAGGACAACAAGAAATGTATTTATTTATTGCTACACTGGAAAATAACCATAACTTCTTTATACAGTTTATTATAACCAACCCTCACCCATTGCAATAAACACTTACTGATCCAGCCCTAGATTAAATAAGCCAAAAGTGACCCAACCCCCAAATTGCAATTAACCCTAACTAACCAGGCCTCATTAGAACAGTAGACCAGAAGCATTGCCCACAACCTCTGCCATTGCAAAACTCCTATGCTGCTCTTGCCAAACACACTTGTGATGAGGAGATTGCTGTTTCTGAGCCCGCTGAAGCTGTAACAGGTAATTTAAATCTATTGGTACCTGATTCTCCAGGTAACATAACACAGGAAAGAACTGCAGATGTGTTTTTGAGGAAAAGACTGTTAGTGGGTGACTCTATTTTGAGGAATGTGTATTTAGGTGAAAGTAAAGGAGAAGCAAGGGAAGTTAGATGTCTTCCAGGAGCTACTGCTCACAGGGATAAGAATCGTATTTTGAGAATTGTTAAGGCAGCAGGAAAGGGAAGTGAGTTAGATGTGATTGTTCATTTAGGAACAAATGATCTGGCTAGTAATCATGTTGCTGCTGTTCAGAAAGAGTTTTGCTATTTTACCTGTGTATGGCCAGGAAGCAGGAAAGGTGGAGCGGATAACAACATTTAATTCTTGGTTAGATAAGTGGTGCAGGGAACGAGGATTTGGTTTTATTGGCCATTATAGCTCTGTTTGGAAAGATACTAGGTTATTTAGGAGATATGGCTTCCATTTGTATGTTAAAGTAACAGAGTATCTGGGAGAGGAGTTCAAATGCTTTATTAGAAATCATTTAAACTAATAAAGGGGGGTAGCATTAATATATCCACCTGCCCCTACAGGATGCCAAAACTGTTAGTCCAAGTAACAATTCTAGAATTTCTAGTAGAAAAATTCTTTGTGCCATGAGCACAAATGCTCGCAGCTTAGGAAATAAATTACCTGAACTCATTTCAATAATGACTAGGGACAACTTGGATTTAGTAGCTATAAAAGAAACATGGTACAATGATTTGCATGACTGGGACATAGTCATACCTGGATACAGGTTATTTAAAAAGAACAGAGTAGGAAAGAATGTTGGAGGAGTTGCTCTGTATGTAAATGAAAATATAGAGGTTACTGAAATTGTAGGAACAAATGATGAGGTGGAAAGTATTTGGGTGACTTTGGAAATTGGAGATCAAAATGTGTTTAGAATAGGGGTTGTATATAGGCCTCCATTGCAGGATGAAAAACTGGAAATCTGTTATTAGAATAACCAAAATGACTATGAAGGGTAAGGTTATAGTACTGGGGGACTTTAATTTGCCAGATATAGACTGGAAGATTCCTTCTGCTATATCAGCTAGAAGCAGGTATATTCTTGAATCTCTGCTAGGGGAATCACTTGAGCATTAGTTAAGGAACCAACTCGTAAGGAAGCTATATTAGATCTAATACTTACAAACAGTGATGATTTCAGATGTGTCTGTAGGTGAGAAACTTAGGATCCAGTGACCATCAATCTGTTTGGTTTAGTATTCATGTGCATTAACTGTCCACCCAGACTAAAACAAAAGTTTTAGACTTTAGGAAGGCAGATTTTTCATTAATGGGAGAATACCTAAAAAAACTATTTAAAAGGGAAAACTCTTATTGCAACAATGGGAATTTGTGAAAGGTGCTATTTTAGATGCAACCGCACACTGTACTAGACATGTCTGTAAAAGTAAAAGAAAGCGGAAACCAATTTGGTTTTCCAAAGAAGTAGCACATGCTGTAAAGACAAAAAAGATAGCTTATAAAAATTACAGACACACACAATCAGATGATGATATGAAAATATGGAGACTCCAACAAAAAAAGACTAAGCAGTTAATTAGGAAGGTTAAAGCTCATGCAGAAGAGAATATAGCACAGTCAGTAAAACATGGGGACAAAACATTCTTTAGATATATCAGTGAAAGAAGAAGAAATAAGGTAGGAATAGTAAAATTGAAATCAGTTGATGGTAGAATAATAGAAGGAGATAAGCAGATAGCAGACTGTCTCAATGATTACTTCTGTTCTGTTTTTACAAAAGATTGTGAAGATAGAATGTCTACATTAAGGGATGCTACGAAAAATAAAAACAAGCTTAACAGTAATCTTTTTATAGAGGATGAGGTTTTGTTAGCATTATCAAAAATAAATGTTAAAAAGGCAGTGGCTGATAATATTCATCCAAGGGTTTTAAAAGAACTTCGATCAGTGCTAACTGTCCCATTAACTGATCTGTTTAATCAGTCACTATTAACAGGAGCTGTCCCAGATGATTGGAGAATAGCAAATGTAATACCTCTACATAAAAAGGGCAGTAGAGAAGAATCTGGTAACTACAGGACAGTTAGTTTAACTTCAGTAGTAGGGAAATTAATGGAAAGCCTCTTAAAAGAAAGAATTATGACTTACATAAAGACAAACAATTTAGAGGACCAAAATCAGCATGGTTTTACTTCAGGAAGATCATGTCAGACTAATCTAAAGAATTATGACTTGCATAAAGACAAACAATTTTGAGGACCAAAATCAGCATGGTTTTACTTCAGGGAGATCATGTCAGACTAATCTAATTGACTTCTTTGATTATGTAACAAAGGTATAAGACAAGGGTGGAGAAGTTGATGTACCATATCTAGATTTCAGCAAAGCATTTGACACCGTCCCACACAATAAACTAATTCACAAACTGTATCTCCTTGGTCTAGATTCAAAAATTGTGAACTGGGTGGAATGCTGGCTTAAGGACAGAAAACAAAGTGTCTTAGTAAATGGAGTTCATTCAGCAGAGGGGGCTGTTACTAGTGGTGTTCCTCAGGGGTCAGTTCTGGGGCTTGTTTTGTTTAACATATTTATCTGTGATATCAGCAAAGGGGTACAGGGGAAAATATGTCTGTTTGCAGATGATACAAAAATTTGTAACAGAGTGGATGTTCCAGGGGGGGGTAGACAAATTGAGAAGTGATATACAACAATTGGAGGCGTGGACAAACGACTGGGATCTAAAGTTTAACACAGCAAAGTGTAAAATAATGCATTTAGGGAAGAAAAATCCAAATGTTAATTACAGACTCAATGACACTTTACTGGCTGTTACAGATGAGGAACAGGATTTGGGAATTATTATTTCAGATGATTTTAAACTTGGTAAACAATGTAGTAATGCAGCGAGTAAGGCTAGCAGAATGCTTGGATGTATTAGTAGAGGTATTTGCAGCAGAAATAGTAAGGTTCTTATGCCACTTTATAGATCATTAGTTAGGCCTCATCTTGAGTATTGTGTGCAGTTCTGGAGGCCATATCTTCAGAAGGATATTAACAAACTTGAATCTGTGCAAAGGAGGGCTACCAAAATGGTACATGGTCTAAAAAATAAAACTTACCAGGATAGGCTCAATTACCTAAATATGTATAGCTTAGAAGAGAGAAGGGAAAGAGGTGATATGATAGCAACTTTCAAGTACGTTAAAGGGCTTAGTAAAACTGAGGCTGTGTGTATTTTACATAAAATGGAAAATTCAGATAGACTTCCGGTGGGCGGGCTGAAGAGTGAGCAGCCTGGAGAAGGAGCTCCGGAGCTGAAAATCTTTTAAAAGTGGCATTGCCATCAAAAATATACTTATACAAGTGAGATTTCTGCTCCCTACAAGCCCAAGTGCATACTGGCCTTGGTACATCTGGTGCCTGGCGTTTTCGATGCTGGTATATTTCATCTACCCCCACCGCAAGCACGTTAGCACAGAGAAGTGCATTTGTAAATAGTAACCCCAGTGCTTCTGATAACAGCGGAGGCAGCTGAACAAACCCCTGGAGGCGATTTAGACACTAAGGACTGGACTCTTAACACTCAGGGCAAGAACTGGACTGAACAACTAAGGCTTAATTGTCCCTTGGTCACCGGTCAGTGGTACCGGTGGAGATCGCCCCTTCAACTACCTGAGCTGAGTGGATTGATCTGCAGCCGCCTGCTACACTTACCGGAGGAGCTCCGAGGAGAGTGGTGAGACTGGGAGGCTGGAGGTGGTGACCGGAGTCATCTTTGCCGGCAACATCAAGCGCATATTAGTGGCGCGAAAAGTCCGGTCGCCATCTTGACGGGCAGGCAGTGGAGTGTTCTCCTTCCCCACAGGCTGCGGACTTGTCGAGGCACATGAGAAGTGTCTGTCAGAACGAAACGGACTGCTTCTCCAACAGGCTCCAGCACAAGAGGATCGCTTCCTGGCATCAGCAACTGAGAAGGCAGGGTAAAGTAGCACACACGCTCCTACACATGAGTCCCTCTCACGCAGTTGTGAAGCATATTCTTATCTGACACTGGGGTTGGGGAATCACAGTCTGCTCTCATCATTAACACAGCGCAGCAAGGAACTGGGCCTGCTGCACCTCAGACAATTTTGTGTTATATGGGATCCTGGACATTAGGTGTGTGGCAAAGTACAGGAACAATGCACAGAGAGATTTTGACTTTTTGACCACTTTTTGGGGATAAGGCTACATCCCAGACCCAAGTTACACTAGCTTGCTACTCTACTAGTCTCAGTTATCCATAACTTGACACAGAACAGGAGAGACGCAGAGAAACACTGAACTGTAAAAACTGGGACTTTGTACAAGGGATCCCAGAAGGGTGGAGAGCTAAACTAAATACTTGTGAATGTTGTGAATATTGTACTTCTTTTTGGCACTTTTGTCAATCACCTTCCTTTTATGTTTGTTGTCTTTCTCTTGTTCATTGCCTTATTTACTTGCTACTAAACAAAGTGTGTTATTTTGCACCAGTACATGGATAGGTTTCTGTCTAGTGGCAGAATGTCGGGCAAAAACAAAAATGTAGGCAAGGGTAGGGGAGCTGCTGACCAGCTGCAGGAGGCACCTTCTAGTGTGCTGGAACCCAATACAAGCTCCATTGACACACACGTGGTGGTTCAGCAGCTCTCCTCCATCTTCCTTCCAAAAATAGAGAGTTTGCAAAAAGGGCTGGACCATCTGACAGGGGAAATGAAGCAGTTCTCAGTTAGATTCACAGAAATGGAGGATAGAGTGTCAGGGCTAGAGGACACTTCAGTAACTCATGACACCCAACTAGACGCCTTGTTGAAACAAAACATAAATTTACACCAGAGGTTGGAGGATCTAGAGAATAGGTCACGCCGCAATAATCTGCGCATTGTAGGTATACCTGAAAACGTTAAGCCTAAAGACCTCACATGCTTTGTGGAAGACACTCTGCCTAGGCTTCTCAAATTGACCCCAGCAATATTTAAGGGTAGTGTGGAACGGGCGCACAGGGTGGGCCCAGAAAGGCAACAAGAGAGGGGAAACACACAACCTAGGCAGGTTATGGTTAAACTGTTACACTTTCAGCTTAAAATAGAGTTACTGCGTGCATACAGAAAGACCTCCCCAGTTTTGTTTGAAGGCACTAGACTCCTGATTTTTCAGGATTATTCCTCTGAGCTTATGAGGAAACGCAAGGAATTCTCCCCAATCTGCTCAGAGCTAAACAGGAAAGGTAGGAAGGTGTACCTCTTGTATCCAGCTAGACTAAAGCTATCGACCTCCTCTGGCCCCAAGTTCTTTGATTCCCCGAGAGAAGCCACAGAGTACCTAAGAGTCAACAGGGAGGGAGAGGGAGCAAACTCACCTAGATCACCCCGCTCAGATCCGGGATGAAAATCAAGAGTGAATACCTAGAGTAATATCACAGCTTACACCCTAAGGGGGGTTAGCCCTAAATCTGATCACTGGTTCTAAATGTTATATTGTTATGTATACTTTTACAGATAAGTTTGATTATTTTGCTATTCTTCTGTGTATAGTGCTGGTTGCACTCAGAATAATGACCCCTCCCTTTAAGTGTTCTTCAAAAGAAAGATTCTTGGACAGGCTCCCTAACAAAATTAGAATTCCGACCCCGAGCTCAAAACCTCCTTATGGGGTACCCCAGAGTTTACTTTTTCTTTGTTTATCAATAGAACAGCAGGAACAGCTCCTGCGTCTACCACACCCATATGGCTGCTACTTACCTTTCTACGCCTGTAGAGCTGGCTGCAACCCATCACCTACTTTTTATATCACAGCTAAACTAATTAAGGACACTTTAAGGGGTGGCACTATAGCTCAATGCCCAAATGTGGCGTACCTGGAACCTAACAGCTTAAATATTTATGATAATATAGGTAGAAAAAGAAACCCCCACTCCAAAGAGCTGTATGCTATAATGTACTCAAGTAGGAGGCTTCAGATTTCTGGTATACGATGTAGTGAAATGCTAAGGGCAGGGGAGGGAGTTTGGAACACAAATACTGCAAGGGCCCTGAAAAGGGTTAACTTTGAGCCAAACTAACCATGCCTATGTATTGCATCAATATGTTTAATTATGCAGCTAAGATTGTTTATCATGTTTTGTTTTTATTTTATGTTATGTTGGTCACTGGTGATATGGTCACTCATTCAACTATTAGCCTCTGTGAGATTGAATTGTTTGCTCTACACTTCGAAGGGACTGACTCCCAGTTGTTTACCCCAGGGTTGCATTATATTCAGCTAAAGAGTATTTTTCCCCTACTGTTACAACCAAGGGAACAACAGAATCCAACTTTATACCAATCATATTTATTCAACTGTTACATACCCACTTATACCTATAGAATTGTCTGGAACTCATTGCCCAGTTTTCAAATAGACATGTTAGTCCATTATACCTCAAGGAATGGTACACTGAATCATCAGCCGGATGTGGCGTGTCCGGAATACATTAGTTTAAATGCACATGACAGTAGAGATGTGATACAAAATCCCCATTCTAGAGAGTGTTATACCCTACTAGCTCCTGAAGCTGGGCTGTGTGTGACTAGATTGGTTGATGTAGAGTACTTTTTTGTGTTTGTGGAAGAGATGGGAATTTTTTTTTTTTTTTTTTTTTTTTTTTTTTTTCTCCCCGCCCTCTATCCCTCAGATCAGGATATGGAGGAAGTCGGAGACCTAGGGCCACTCCCTGATCACTAAATGACGATAAGACTTATGTCCTGGAACGTGGGGGGGATTAACTCCCCCACTAAAAGGAGCATGATCCTGACACATTTGAGACGCTTAGGAACGGACATTGCGTTCCTACAGGAGACCCACCTCTCCGAGGAGGAACACGAGAGATTGAAAAGAGATTGGGTGGGCTCGGTGGAATATGTATCACACACTAGAGCTAGCAGAGGCGTAGCAATCTTACTGGGAAAAAGAAGCCAGACTGAGATACTGACTACCCACAAGGACCCGGAGGGGCGATACTTGATAGTGCAGGTGAAAATTCACCAAAGAATATTGGTACTTTGCAATATCTATGCACCAAATTGCAAGTCAGTCGCATTTTGGACCAAACTTGTCCAGGACTTGACCCCATATGTAGGCATGGATGTGGTATTAGGGGGGGACTTCAATCTGGCCCCAAACCCTTTATGCGACAGAATGCAGGACCCGGATCGCCCTAGGGCAGGGAAGAGGCCTAACGGCAAGGGAACCTTTGAAAAGAAAGTGTTTTCCAGACTCACTGACTCCTTACAACTGGTAGACATTTGGAGGTTGAGAAACTCGGAAAGCAAGGATTTTACTTGCATATCCAGAGCGACCCCAACACTTTCTCGCATTGACCTCTTTATGATCTCCCCCAACATAATTCCGAAGGTCACTAGAACCAAAATACATAGCGTGGTGATCTCAGATCACGCCCCAGTCGAATTGGAATTCTCTGTGGGCCCTACTATCACGAACAAGAACACGCTTAGATTTCCGAGTTATCTCTGCACCTCAGATGCCTTCATCAAATATTTGGTCCATGCATGGAATGATTACTATACGGATAATCAGAACCATTTGGATACACCCGAATTGTTTTGGAATACAGCCAAAGCGGTGTTAACGGGAAACATCATTTCCTATGTTGCCACATTACGTAGGAAACTTCAGGCTAAGCTACAAAGCTTACAAGAGAACTTGACGGGGTCCTACCAGACCTATTGCAGGGATCCTAACCCCTCAACAAAAGACAAATATCTTACTTGTAAAGGGGAATTGGATGCATTTTTGCACCATCAAGCAGTGACACAGCTTCTCAAAACTAACGCCAAGTATTACCGAGGAGGTGACAGATCGGGCAAACTACTGGCCTCCCTGACATCTCAACGGGACACGCGCAAGCCTATTGCAGCTCTTAAATACGGCAATAAAATTCATAAGTCTCCCCAAGCAATCGTGGATGTCCTGGCTAAATACTTCACCGATGTATACTCTTCTCAGAGGGTTCCTTCCGAGGAGTTTATCTCTTCCTTCTGGGAGGGCCTAAACTTACCGCAGATTAGTCAGGAACACTTAGAGGCTTTAAATGCAGCCATCTCTCCTGAGGAGATACTGAAAACAATCTCCTCTTTATCTAATGGTAAAGCGGCAGGCCCAGACGGGCTGCCCATAGAATTTTATAAGACGCTGAAAACTCAAGTCACCCCTATTCTGACTAAACTGTATAACTCATACTACAAAGAGTTGACTCCCCCCTCAAAATTATTCACCATGGCGCATGTATCCCTGATACCGAAACCTGGGAAAAACCTGGAATTACCTGAATCTTATCGCCCCATTTCCCTGCTCGACTCCGACTACAAGATTCTGATGAAAATCTTGACGGACCGGCTAAAATTTATTCTTACAGAGATCATACACCCCGATCAGACTGGGTTCATGTGCAATAGATCCTCGGTAACCAATGTCAGGCGTGTTTTACATGCGATTGCACATTTCAAGGGTGGGTCGATAACGGAGAGAATACAGGATGAATCAGAGGCCTTCCTGCTGTCACTTGACGCAGAGAAGGCCTTTGACAGAGTGGTTTGGAGCCACCTGTTCGACTCATTACGGCGCTTTGGCTTCTCAGGCTCCTTTTTAAGATTTATCTGCAATGTCTATGAGACACCCTGGATTCATGTCATGGCAAATGGGCTATTCTCTCCTCGCATTGTTTTACAGAGAGGTACTCGTCAGGGATGTCCCCTCTCTCCCCTCCTCTTCAATCTGGCTTTGGAGCCTCTGGCTATCAAATTGCGAACTGTATTTCCTGGCATCGCCATAGGCGAAGCAAACCTGCATTCAGCTATCTATGCTGATGATATGCTTCTGTTTGTAGAGCACCCGGCAAAACATATTCCGAAAATTTTAGCAACAATAGACGCCTTTGGATCTTTCTCGGGGTACCGAATAAATGAAGGCAAGTCAGAGATTTTATGGCTACGAAAGCACCCTGTGCAGACTACTGCCTACCCATTTAAAGATGCCACCCCCAATATGACCTATCTGGGGATACATTTATCGACAGACATTGATACCTTATATCATAGTAACTTCTCCCGGGTTTGTAAGGACATCCAACAAACGCTAGAAGGATGGAAACGGCTACCTGTTTCCCTATCGGGACGAGTGGGCCTGATCAAGATGGTGATTCTACCACGAATCTTATACCCCATCCTGATGTTACCCTTCCTATTAACAAAGCAGGACCTGGCTATATATACCAAAGCCGTCACGAGTTTTCTTTGGAAAGGGGGTAAACCAAGAATAGCCATCGCAAAATTATACGCATCCCCGTCTCAGGGAGGACTGGGACTACCCAACCTTAGACTATATAATTGGGCGGCCTTGGACCGCCTAGTGTTAGATTGGCAACTGAACACTTGTCATTTTTATGACACTGCGCTAGAGGAGTCTGCCACAGGTGACCACAGTCTAACCTACCTAACACATGCTCAACTCAGCAAGATTCCACTGGAAATAAAAGGCAACTTTCTTTATAGAGACACGCTAAAGGCTTGGCAGCTAACGCTGCGCCATATGGACCGGACCTATATGTCATCCAGAATGATCCCGCTGAGGCGGAACGCGGACTTCCCCCCGGGGATAGACACCTCTCCCTTTGCGTTATGGGAGGCGGTGGGCCTGCGCTCAGTAGGAGACTCCTTGGAACTGAATACAAAGAGCATTAAATCATTTACCGACCTACAGAATCAATTTCAAATACCCAAAACTCATTTCTATGCCTATTTACAGATGAGGCACTATGTCAATCAACTAATATCCATGGACCCTCACTTTTGGGAATCCCATGCTCTCAACCCCTCCGTGGTCTCCTTTCGGTTAGGCAGATTTACAATCTCAGGTATATACAAATCATTAATTGGGAAGACCGAAACTAAAAATTTAGAGACCCTAGTAAACATATGGAGTAAGGATGTAGATGTAGAAGATTTAACAACCATGATTCAGGGCAGCTTAGAAACAGTACGAAGGGCGACACTGTCTATGACGTTTAGAGAATCTCAGGTCAGAATGTTGCATAGAGACTATCTGACGCCTCGCAGATTGACCAAGTGGCACACTGACATAGCAAATGAATGCAGCAAATGCAGATTGGGAGACCCCGACTTCCTTCACTATTTTTTTAATTGCCCCCGAGTGAGACAGTTCTGGGGCAGGGTGGTCTTCTGGATAAACAACACCCTAGCAGTCAGAACTGATATTGGAATCAAACAAATTTGCTTTCTCGACTGGGAAGAATTAAGGCCCAGGCTGAGGCCGCTACTCACTACAATAATTCTGGTGGCTAGGAAAGTCATTCTGAAAGTATGGACCCTGACAGAGGCTCCATCATTTATAGTGTTCAAACGATGTATACACCATCAGCTAATGGTAGAACAGCTAGACACCAAATTAGACACGAACAGACGACTCAAACATTTTCTGAATAAATGGCGGGAATACATTAGCACGTTGAATATTGATCAGCAAAAGCAGATTCTGAAGCCATTTGCTCAAACTGAGTATATGCTGACTGCTTCACTGAGAGGGGAGTGGGGATTCTTATACCAGTGAGGGGGCGGGGGGCGGTGGAGACCCTTTTTTTTTTTTTTTTTTTTTTTTTTTTTTTTTTTTTTTTTTTTCCTTCTTTCATCCACACCATGTACATTACACTCAGACCTTGCAATAAAACACAATGGCCACTGAGAAGCTGAAGACGAAGAGGTGACTAATTTTTGCACTGTTTTGTTTTGTCTCATTATGTTTATTAAAAATTAAAATGAGGAGAAAAGAAGGGAAAGAAAAAGCTAAAGGCAATGTCATAGCGAGTTATCATTGACGACTGTAAATTATATTGGATCACTACTTTTATATTGTCTGAAATGTATCTTGTATGTTATGTTATCTATTCTCCTCAATAAAAAATATATTTAAAAAAAAAAAAATGGAAAATTCAAGAACAAGGGGTCATGATCTCAAGCTAAAGGGTAGTAGATTCAGGAGTAATTTGAGGAAGCACTTCTTTACAGAAAGAGTGATTGATTTATGGAATAAACTTCCTCAAAAGGTAGTAGTGACAAACACTGTGGGGGACTTTAAAAATGCATGGGACAAGCATAAGGCTATCCTACAAACTAGATAAGTTTATACTGTTAGTTAATATCGGGCAGACTTGCTGGGCCTATGGCTCGCATCTGCCGTCAATATCTATGTTTCATTAGCCTGACTTTGGTCTAATTATATGACACCCCTCTTTACTGCAATTAGCTCTAACGGCAACTTCTACCCCATCATGATTATTCCTAGCTACAATCCCTACCAAAAGTACCCCTAACCATAATCCTTACTTAATATAGGTATCTCACAACAGCAATATTCCCCTTAACATCCAAACACCTCTTGTGGCGCTCTTTTTTGCTGTTGGTCTGGACATAGTCCAGGGTTCCCTCCTATTCTTTAAAGCCTTTCTGATTATTTATAAGATCAAAGAATCAGAAGAGGGTGAGGGCTTAGTTTTTGGCAACACTTTTTATTTGTCCCAGATGCTATATTGACACCTGTAAGTACCCTTTTGATATTCTGTAGACTTCTGTAGTCGGGTTCCTCTATGAAACATTGAAATTTCATTATTTTTTTTTTATACTATACAATTTCAGATGAAAATCCATTCTCCGTCCCCTCACAAGCAAGTTCCTGCCAAGTGCAATGATTATTACTACAACTACTTCACCCTAGGACTGGTAAGTTCAGACATTAAACACACCATCATATCAGTTGTTAGCTAATACATCTGCAAAATCCAACTACGGTATATTATGTGCACGACTACTAATAGAAGCCACAGTGTTTGAAGCAGGGAAACAGCCGCTTTAGCTACTTTCCGGGACCAATTTCTATACAGTTTCTTAGAATTAATCTAGAGCATAGCATCTCTACTACATTTTGGTTTTATGGACGCAAGAGTCTCACAGCTATACAGTACTCCGTAGATACAACCATGTCAACTTTTATTTTTATTTCTAGGATATCCTCTTTGATGCAAATACACACAAGGCCAAGAAGTTTGTTTTGCACACAAATTATCCCGGACATTACAACTTCAATATGTGAGTAGGTGCATTTTTCGTCAGGTTGTATTTTTGCTATTTTTATTGATCCATTGTTTGGATACAACAGTCAATAGCATATTTTATGCTGTGATAAGGGTGTAAAGAATTAGTATTTTACCTCAGGATCTGTTTTCTGTAATATTTTTTTATTAAACCTTTTATTTAGAAATTTTAAAGTAGGACAATAATGCCAGCAAAATAAGCATATTTACATAGGTAATGATAACGTGATCAACTGACATGGGGAGCTATTTGGTCTAGTTCATGTACACTAGCCGTCCTTTGCATGGAAATAAATTACACAACTAGTTATACAATAAATCTGTTGTCCACTGGTTGGAGGATGAAAAACATTAGATCTACATCAAGTCCCATATCTTCTCACAGGGGACCGTCAAATGAAAAAGTTTTCCACCATCCTTAGATTTATTATTCAGTGCAAACAACCAGCATTTCTATAGGGGGGCTTTGTACTATGATTCTGTGGTAGAGATTCTCATCTTCTTGTGGTTTTGCTCACCCAATGTGTTCAGTTATAACCCAGTGATGCATTGCTACTCCTTCAACAATGGATACCAAAAGAGTTAAGCAAAATTGATCATCAAAGTAAATTGGAAAGTTTTTTAAAATCATATGATCTGTCCAAATCATAAAAGAAAACATTTTGGTTAATGAAAGTGAAGGCAGACAGGGCACCCATTTGCCTTACTGTCACATCAGCCTCCTACCACAGTGTGCTGCTGGGACTGTGCTGCCTGTTGTAAGTTATACATCTTTTGTAATGCAATGCTTTTAAATGCAATTGTTTGTGTTTCCAGCCACTTTAAAGTTATATTAAAGTATTTTTTCTATTTTGTTGTGTTAAAGAGTACTATAAAAGGTTGTACAGGTCTTGGTTTTCTCAAAAACTTGTAGGAGTTCTGCTTTTCAACCAATGAGCTTCCACCCAAGGGACCAGTCATGCACTTTTTGAACTTTTGAAATCAAAGTAAACTGCATTAACATAGTTTCTTTTTATGAAAAAATAAAGATCTTTAACTTGTTTAATATAACTTTTTCCCACCCAAGATATGTATGAGTTTAAAGAATATAAGGTAGAGAGTTATAGGGACTTGTACATTATTTGTACAGACAAATGAGACTGAATGTTTTGTTCTATAGTGGTGAAGGCAGTTGAGGAGTGAATTCAAACTTCTAAGGTTTGAGGACTTGCAAATTCTGGAAAAGTTCTGTAAGTTAAAGGTTCAGTTACACAAACATTTTATGTCATTCTTAAAGAGCAGCATCTAAATATGATACTGTGATAGGGAAAAAAACAAAATGGTGGGGTTCTCACCTTCCATGACCACAAATATTTCCTATATTCTATCGGTTAGTCTGTGCCTCAATAATGCAAACACAAATGTTTAAGGGTATCTTGAGATGTAATATGAAAATACATTGTAAAGGATTTATTTTTTTTATTTATATTGTAGGTTAGGTTATCTATAGATTTTGAACGTTCCATTAGACTTTAAATACTGCATGTCTTTCTTATGCTACTAACCGTTATTCTCAGACTAGGACACCAGTAGAACAAAAAGTGCTATCTGTAGGGAGTAGTGGAAGTGTCTGGGCTTGAAATAGAAATAGAAATGTAGTAATTTAGTATTGTGTGTGCCCCAACAGGTATTACTAGAAATCTGCAGAACGGTTATGTTGTAGCACACAATGGTACTTTGGGCTGCTTGCGTTGGGTGGCAGTATTTGCTGACAATTAATGTGGGTTTTCTCAAAGTTTTTAAATTCATCTGCATTTAAATGTAACTCTGTTTCATAGAACCAGAAAGATAGCCCTGTGGTATTCAAAGGGTTGGGGTGCGTTAGAGGTATGTGTTGAAGGTATGAGGATACTAAATATTCCACGGGTAATTGGTAAAACCCATGGAGATTAATACGTTTGGGTGGATCTATTAAGCAAGGTTTGTTCTCACTTTATACCAGTACGCATAAGTTACTCAAGAATTGATTTATTATTAGAAATAGTATTTATTGCTGTGGGTGTTTTAGGAATCAACATGTAAATGTAACACCCCTGACATTGCGTTTATGGCAGAATTTAGCCCCATAGTTTAATACAACACTATGTGAAGCACTTTCCTTCTTAATATGGGAAGAGTCCACAGCTGCATTCCTTACTTGTGGGAAATACTGAATCTGGCCACCCGGAGGAGGCAAAGACACCCCAGCCAAAGTCTTAAATACCTCTCCCACTTCCTCATAACCCAGTCATTCTTTGCCTTTCATCACTGGAGGTTGGCAGAGAAGTGTTAGATTTCAGAGTAGCCTCTTGTGGAGGGTAGTAATCTTCGAGATGGGACTGGAGATTTAAGTAGTCCTGTCAGCCTCTCAGTTAGATCATGGATGAAATTTAGAGTGCGGAGATGCAGGGAGAGTCTTTCTGCGAAACCATCCCGACTCCTATTAACAGCTCCATAAGCAATCAGCGTTGACAAATTTTGTTGCCTGCTTTCTTCACTCAAGTCCATGACAGAAGCAATGCTACTATCTGTCAAACCTGAAGGACTGTGTTACTGTTCCACGGCAAAGATTCTGGTAAGATCGTTTCATTTTGTTATACATGTATGATAACGCAAGAAAACAGGGTCACAGTGTGACTCCTTTTATCTGTATAGAATCAAGGGTTAATATCTCCTGAGGGGATTATTGAACAGTGGGGAATAATCTTATATGTTTATTTGATTTTATGCTGCTTTTATGTGTGAGATGTTATGGGCTCATATGCTGTTATGGAATATACAGGTTTCACTTTCACTTTTAGAACTATGCAGCTTACAAGCTTGGCGCGCTTTCTCTCATAGCAGGGACGGTCCTGCATTGTGCACCATGTGATTCATTCCCTCTTTCCTGACCCGACTATCAGAGAGGAGTCATAAATCTCTTTACTGTCTGGGTCTTAGGAGGTGCTGAATGCCCCAGCCATTGGGGTATAAAGGTGCCGTTTTTTTGAATAAAATAAGATTATTTTATTTCTATAGTTCTCCGGTTATTGCACTAGCGATGGAGGATTCTATTACTTTAGAGGGTACTCCTACTATTCCTAAATAGTAAATCCTGTTTATATTGTAAGGAGAATGAATAAGGGTTCATAGCCCGAAACGTTGCTATTTTTTGGACTTTCACTTTTCAATAAAGTGAGTTATTTTTATGTGCTGTGGGACTTTGCGTTCTTTTATGCAGTTTTGAGGCCTGCAGTGGGTCTCTTGTCTTGAACCTGCATATTATAAAGGGACCGATTCTCTGGATGTATCTACTCTGTAAAATATGATACATTGAAATTGTTGTACTATTTATTGATGCTACTCACATGCCTGTTCTTGTTGTTATTATTGACGAATTTAAAAAAAAATAAAGGGACTGATTGCTGATTCCTATTTTTTGGTTTTGTATATTGTGAGGAGGCCTTAGATCCACCCACTCAATTATGTTCCATATGCCTTGATAATGTGAAAATATCAAACATGTTTGATACCACTGAGCCGTCCACCTCTGAGGAGTTGTCGTCCAGTGAGGTGCCTACCCAGACCGCGTTGTCTGCGACCTTTAATGCTTTACCTCGCCCTGCTAAGCGCAAGCGAAAGGTTGCATATTGCACACCTTCCCAGAGTACATCAGGTAATTTTATTGGATTTAACTGAAAGGGTTATCCAAGGATGAAGTTCTTTCTGAGACTTCAGAGTATGAACATTCTGGGTCTGAGTCTACTGCCTCTAAACCTCTAGCTGCGGAGGATCCAGACTTTAGTTTTAGGAATTTGTGCTTTCTTCTAAAGGAAGTTTTTGGTGAATTCAGAGGTTCCAGAGGCCAAATTGCCTGATGAACCTTTTATTTCTTATTTCTTATTTTTATTCTTTATTTACCTTATCCTTCCATGCTCCTGTTAGATGGCAAACATTATTAAGAATGAATGGGACAGGATTGGATTCCTTTTTCCCCTCTTCTCCCTTTTAACAAATTGTTCCCAGTCCTGGGAGTTGTGAGGTTCCGTCCCTAAAAAGGATGGCGCTATCTTCACCCTTGCTAAACGTACTACTATCCTGCTTGAGGATAGCGCTTCGTTTAAATAGCCCATGGTAAAAAGATGGAAACTCTGTTAAGAAAAATGTTTCAACATACAGATATTTGTTTCAGCCGGCGGCGGCTGTTGCCGCAGTACTACCTTCTGGTGTGACTCCTTATAGGATTTGATCGGGGTGGAGGGTGCCCTCGACGTTACTCAGGAAAGATTTACGGCCTTGAGTGTTGCTAATTCTTTTACCTGTGATGCTATTAGGCAGATTATTCGTCTGAATGCTAAGGCTTCAACTTTTTCTGTTCAGGCCCGTCATGGTCACAAGGGGCAAGGGTGCCCTCCTACCGCAAGACAATATGAACTAGTTTAAGGGACAATTTTCAAGGTCAAGGTTTGCGTTGCTGGACCAGCACTTTCAGTTTATTGCACTTCCGTTTGGTCTAGCTATGGCTCCAATAAATTTTTCAAAGAGTGGACCATTCGGAATCTCTCTTCTGTCTTCTTCGATCCCATGGATGGAAGATAAATTTAGAGAGAGTTCTCTTGTATCAGTACGAGGATAGAATTCACAGGTACTATAATAGACTCCATAGACTTGAGTATATTTCTAAAAGACCAGATACGTTGCAAGCTAGCTTCAACACGTCTTGCCCTCCAGACCTCCTTAAAGGGACAGTATACACTCATTTTCATATAACTGCATGCAATAGACACTACTATAAAGAATAATATGCACAGATACTGAAATAAAAATCCAGTATAAAACTGTTTAAAAACTTACTTAGAAGCTGTCAGTTTGGCTCTGTTGAAAAGGTAGCTGGAAAGCCCACTGTAAGTGGCAAATAAGACACTCCCCCCCTCCCCCTTCTTTTGCATATGAAAAGGCCCTCTACACAAACAGGAGCAAGCTGGAGTAGGTAGTCGAGCGTATTCACATAAAACTTTGGGGCTTGGTTAGGAGTCTGAAAATCAGAGCAATGTTATTTAAAAATAAGCAAAACTATACATTAATTTAAAAAAAAAACTTTATGGGCTATATAAATAGATTATCTACAAAACATTTATGCAAAGAAAAAATGAGTGTATAATGTCCCTTTAAGGCCATCTGTGGCTTGGTGTATGGAGGTGATTGGTCTCAGGGTGTCCAGCATGGTCATCATTTCCTTTGCCAGGTTTCACCTCAGACTGTTGCAACTGTGCATGCTGAAGTAGTGTAATGGCGATTATTCGGATCTGTCTCAACAGATTTCTCTGGACAACTGATCAAGAGAATCACTCTCTGGGTGGTTTTGTCCAGATCACTTATCCCGAGGGACGTCCGGCTCAAGGCCATCCTGAGTGATTGTGACTACAGTTGCGAGTCTGTCAGCATGGGGAGCTGTTTAGGGGTGCCAGGAAGGCACAGGGCCTATAGACTCAGGAGGAAAAGCTCCCTCCCAATCATCTCATTTTGGATCTTCAGGCAATATACAATGCTCTGAAGACTTGGCCTCTGCTGGGTTCGTCCAAGTTTATCAGATTCCAATCAGACAATATAACCTCGGTGGCTTACATCAACCATCAGGGGGGAACGAGAAACTCCCTAGCTATGAGGGATGTATATCGGATTCTGGAGTGGGGGAGACCCACCTTTGTTCGCTGTCAGCGATCCACATTCTGGGTGTGGACAACTGGGAAGCGGATTTTCTCAGCAGAAATCCTTTCATCCGGGGAAATGGTCTCTCCATCCCGAGTGTTTGTGGAGATTTGCAAGAGGAAGATCTTATGACGTCTCAATACCAACCTATCCAGATATGGGTCGAGCTACAGGGATCCTCAGGCGGAGCTAACAGATGCATTATCAGTGCCTTGGAGGTTCAGTCTAATTTATCTTTCTCTTGTAAGGTGTATCCAGTCCACGGATCATCCATTACTTGTGGGATATTCTCATTTCCAACAGGAAGTTGCAAGAGGACACCCACAGCAGAGCTGTCTATATAGCTCCTCCCCTAACTGTCATTCTCTTGCAACTCTCAACAAGCATGGAGGTAGTAAGAGAGAAAGTGGTGAAATGTAGCTGTTATTTTGCTTCAATCAAAAGTTTATTATTTTTAAATGGTACTGGAGTTGTACTATTTTATTCCAGGCAGAAAAATAGAAGAATCTGCCTGTGATTTCTATGATCTTAGCAGGTTGTAACTAAGATCCATTGCTGTTCTCACACATGACTGAAGAGAGAGATAACTTCAGCGGGGGAATGGCGTGCAGGTTATCCTGCTATGAGGTATGTGCAGTTAAGATTTTTTCTAGAAGATGTCAAATGCTAGAAAATGCTGCTGATACCAAATTTATGTAAGGTAAGCCTGAATACAGTGATTTAATAGCGACTGGTATCATGCTTACTTTCTGAGGTAATACTCTTTTATATTTACAATATAAAACGTTTGCCGGCATGTTTAAACGTTTTTATATATACTTTGGTGATAAAACTTTATTGGGGCTTATTTTTTTCCACATGGCTGGCTTAAATTTGCCTAGAAACAGTTTCCTGAGGCCTTCCACTGTGTTACTATGAGTGGGAGGGGCCTAATTTAGTGCTTTTTTGCGCACTAACTTTTACAGACTGAGACATCCAGCTTCCTCCATGAGTCCCCTGAATGCTATAGGACATCTCTAGAGGGCTCTTAGGCTTTTCAAATTCGTTTGTTGGGGAAGGTAGGCCCACAGCAAGGCTGTGGCAGTTTGGTGTGACTGTTAAAAAAACGTCTATATAGTTTTTTTGATCCGTTTTTTGAACTAAGGGGTTAATCATCCATTTGCAAGTGGGTGCAATGCTTTGTTAGCTTATTATACACACTGTAAAAAATTTGTTTGATTTACTGCCTTTTTTCACTGTTTTTCAAATTCTGACAACATTTGTTTCTCTTAAAGGCACAGTACCGTTTCTTATATTTGCTTGTTAACTTGATTTAAAGTGTTTTCCAAGCTTGCTAGTCTCATTGCTAGTCTGTACAAACATGTCTGACATAGAGGAAACTCCTTGTTCATTATGTTTAAAAGCCATGGTGGAACCCCCTCTTAGAATGTGTACCAAATGTACTGATTTCACTTTAAGCAATAAAGATCATGTTCTGTCTTTAAAAAATTTATCACCAGAGGAATCTGACGAGGGGGAAGTTATGCCGACTAACTCTCCCCACGTGTCAGATCCTTTGACTCCCGCTCAAGGGACTCGCGCTCAAATGGCGCCAAGTACATCTAGGGCGCCCATAGCGTTTACTTTACAAGACATGGCGGCAGTCATGGATAATACACTGTCAGCGGTATTAGCCAGACTACCTGAATTTAGAGGAAAGCGAGATAGCTCTGGAGTTAGACGAAATACAGAGCATACTGACGCTTTAAGAGCTATGTCTGATACTGCCTCACAATATGCAGAAGCTGAAGAAGGAGAGCTTCTTTCTGTGGGTAATGTTTCTGACTCAGGGAAGATGATGCAACCTGATTCTGATATCTCTACATTTAAATTTAAGCTTGAACACCTCCGCGTGTTACTCAGGGAGGTTTTAGCTGCTTTGAATGACTGTGATACAATTGCAGTGCCAGAGAAACTGTGTAGACTGGATAAATACTATGCAGTGCCGGTGTGCACTGATGTTTTTCCAATACCTAAAAGGTTTACAGAAATTATTACTAAGGAATGGGATAGACCAGGTGTGCCGTTCTCTCCCCCTCCTATTTTTAGAAAAATGTTTCCAATAGACGCCACCACACTTGTCTTATGGCAGACAGTTCCTAAGGTGGAGGGAGCAGTTTCTACTCTAGCAAAGCGTACTACTATCCCTGCCAAGGACAGTTGTGCTTTCTTAGATCCAATGGATAAAAAGTTAGAGGGTTACCTTAAGAAAATGTTTATTCAACAAGGTTTTATCCTACAGCCCCTTGCATGCATTGCTCCTGTCACTGCTGCTGCGGCGTTCTGGTTTGAATCTCTGGAAGAGGCTTTACAGGTAGCGACTCCATTGGATGACATACTTGACAAGCTTAGAGCACTTAAGCTAGCCAATTCTTTTGTTTCTGATGCCATTGTTCACTTGACTAAACTAACGGCTAAGAATTCTGGTTTTGCTATCCAGGCGCGCAGAGTGCTATGGCTTAAATCATGGTCAGCTGACGTTACTTCTAAGTCTAAGCTGCTTAACATTCCCTTCAAAGTGCAGACCCTATTCGGGCCTGGTTTGAAGGAGATTATTGCTGATATCACTGGAGGAAAAGGTCATGCCCTTCCTCAGGATAGGTCCAAATCAAGGGCCAAACAGTCTAATTTACGTGCCTTTCGAAACTTCAAGGCAAGTGCGGCATCAACTTCCTCTAATGCAAATCAAGAGGGAACTTTTGCTCAGTCCAAGACGGTCTGGAGACCTAACCAGACCTGGAACAAAGGTAAGCAGGCCAAAAAGCCTACTGCTGCCTCTAAGACAGCATGAAGGAACAGCCCCCGATCCGGTAACGGATCTAGTAGGGGGCAGACTTTTGCTCTTCGCCCAGGCATGGGCAAGAGATGTCCAGGATCCCTGGGCGTTGGAAATTATATCCCAGGGATATCTTCTGGACTTCAAGGCTTCCCCCCCAAAAGGGAGATTTCACCTTTCACAATTATCTGCAAACCGGATAAAGAGAGAAGCATTCTTACACTGTGTACAAGACCTCCTAGTTATGGGAGTGATCCATCCAGTTCCAAAGGAGGAACAGGGACAGGGATTTTACTCAAATCTGTTTGTGGTTCCCCAAAAAGAGGGAACCTTCAGACCAATTTTGGATCTAAAGATCTTAAACAAATTCCTCAGAGTTCCATCATTCAAGATGGAGACTATTCGTACCATCCTACCTATGATCCAGAAGGGTCAATACATGACTACAGTGGATTTAAAGGATGCTTATCTTCACATTCCGATACACAAAGATCATCATCGGTTTCTCAGGTTTGCCTTTCTAGACAGGCATTACCAGTTTGTAGCTCTTCCCTTTGGGTTAGCTACAGCCCCAAGAATTTTTACGAAAGTTCTGGGGTCGCTTCTGGCGATTCTAAGACACGGGGCATAGCAGTGGCCCGTTATTTAGACGACATCCTGATTCAGGCGTCAAACTTCCAAATTGCCAAGTCTCATACGGACATAGTGTTGGCATTTCTGAGGTCGCATGGGTGGAAGGTGAATGAGAAAAAGAGTTCTATATCCCCCCTCACAAGAGTTTCCTTCCTAGGGACTCTGATAGATTCTGTAGAAATGAAAATTTACCTGACGGAGTCCAGGTTATTAAAACTTCTAAATTCCTGCCGTGTTCTTTATTCCATTCCTCGCCCTTCGGTGGCTCAGTGCATGGAAGTAATCGACTTAATGGTAGCAGCAATGGACATAGTGCGGTTTGCACGCCTACATCTCAGACCGCTGCAACTCTGCATGCTCAGTCAGTGGAATGGGGATTACACAGATTTGTCCCCTCTACTAAATCTGAATCAAGAGACCAGGGATTCTCTTCTCTGGTGACTATCTCGGGTCCATCTGTCCAAAGTTATGACCTTTCGCAGGCCAGATTGGACAATTGTAACGACAAATGCTAGCCTTCTAGGTTGGGGTGCAGTCTGGAAATCCCTGAAGGCTCAGGGATCGTGGACTCAGGTGGAGTCACTCCTTCCAATAAATATTCTGGAACTGAGAGCGATATTCAATGCTCTTCAGGCTTGGCCTCAGTTAGCAACTCTGAGGTTCATCAGATTTCAGTCGGACAACATCACGACTGTGGCTTACATCAACCATCAAGGGGGAACAAGGAGTTCCCTAGCGATGTTAGAAGTCTCAAAGATAATTCACTGGGCAGAGTTTCACTCTTGCCACCTATCAGCTATCCATATCCCAGGTGTAGAGAACTGGGAGGCGGATTTTCTAAGTCGACAGACTTTTCCGGGAGAGTGGGAGCTCCATCTGGAGGTGTTTGCTTATGCGTTTCCACCGTTTCCTTTGCTCCCTCGTCTGATTGCCAAGATCAAGCAGGAGAGAGCATCAGTGATCTTGATAGCGCCTGCGTGGCCACGCAGGACCTGGTATGCAGATCTAGTGGACATGTCATCCTTTCCACCTTGGACTCTGCCGTTAAGACAAGACCTTCTAATACAAGGTCCTTTCAATCATCCAAATCTAATTTCTCTGAGACTGACTGCCTGGAGATTGAACGCTTGATGTTATCAAAGCGTGGCTTCTCCGAGTCAATCATTGATACCTTAATACAGGCACGAAAGCCTGTCACCAGGAAAACTTACCATAAAATATGGCGTAAATATCTTTATTGGTGTAAATCCAAGGGTTACTCATGGAGTAAGGTCAGGATTCCCAGGATATTAACCTTTCTCCAAGAAGGTTTGGAAAAAGGATTGTCAGCTAGTTCCTTAAAGGGACAGATTTCTGCCCTGTCTATTCTTTTGCACAAGCGTCTGGCAGATGTTCCAGACGTTCAGGCATTTTGTCAGGCTTTAGTTAGAATCAAGCCTGTGTTTAAACATGTTGCTCCGCCATGGAGCTTAAATCTGCTTCTTAAGGTTCTTCAAGGAGTTCCATTTGAACCTCTTCATTCCATAGATATCAAACTTTTATCTTGGAAAGTTCTGTTTTTGGTAGCTATTTCCTCGGCTCGTAGAGTCTCCGAGTTATCTGCTTTACAATGTGATTCTCCTTATCTGATCTTCCATGCGGATAAGGTAGTCCTGCGTACCAAACCTGGGTTTTTACCTAAGATGGTATCTAATAAGAATATCAATCAAGAGATTGTTGTTCCATCTTTGTGTCCTAATCCTTCTTCAAAGAAGGAACGTCTATTACACAATCTGGACGTGGTTCGTGCTTTAAAGTTTTACTTACATATTAAGAAAAAGAAAACATAAATTATGCTTACCAGATAATTTCCTTTCCACCTGTATGAGGAGAGTCCACAGCTCCCGCTGTGTTCTCCGATGGGCGGCCCTAAATTTATTTATTTTTCTTCTGGCACCTTTTTCACCCTGATATTTCTCCTACTGTTCCTTGTTCCCTCAGCAGAATGACTGGGGTTATGAGAAAGTGGGGAAGGTATTTAAGCCTTTGGCTGGGGTGTCTTTGTCTCCTCCTGGTGGCCAGGTTCAGCATTTCCCACAAGTAAGGAATGCAGCTGTGGACTGTTACCATACAGAAAGAAAGGAAATTATCTGGTAAGCATAATTTTATGTTTTTTTTTTGTTTGTTTTTTCAACCCTAGGAAAAAATATGCTGCTTTTTTGGGTACATTTGTTTTGTAAGCAGGTTGGCATTACATGTTTCCAGTACTGACATGGTCTATAAAATTATAGGCTCAAATTACTTAAAACCCTGAAGTCTAATTTTCATAATACAGAGTCAGAAAGTAAATACTGGTAAAGAATAATTGCATTAAAAAATGACAGAAAAGTCAACATTTTTCTCTCATGATTCAGATTGAACATTCGATTTTAATCCACTTTCCAATTAAATTCTATTATCCTTTTTTGAAAAGCATACTGCTGATTGGACCTGCACATGTATGCCTTTTGTCACTGGTTCACCTGATGTGTTCAGCTAGTTGCCAGTAGTGCATTGTTGCTCTTTCAATAAAGGACACCAAGAGAATGAAGCAAATTTGACAATAGCAGTAAACTAGAAAGTTAATTGTATGTTTAATTTGAACCAGGAAAAAAACATTTTGGATTTCATGTTCTTTTAATTATGTTGATATATATATATATATCATTTTTTTTTTGTATTATTTGTGCAATGAACTATACAACTGTTGATGAAGTGTAAAATATTTTTAATAGTTTCTGTATATCGTACAGATGTTTAATTAAGAAACAGAAAACAATACAATAGTTAACATTAAGTAACCATAGCAGCTTAAACTTACATAAGAAAGCCAGACCATAGACTTGTTCTTTGCTGACAAAGCTGTTTAGAGTATTCAATTAGGGGACCAAATATATAAAACTGTGAGAAAGTCCTGTACCTACTTATACAATAAACAGTCAAGGTTAACATATCTTGCGTACTGGAACCCCTCACACCCCCCAAAACAAAAGGGAAGAGGAGATAAAGACACAAGGTCCTAAAGTATGGAGAGAAGTCTGATAAAAAGAGTGAGAGAGAAAAGGGAAAATGAAAAGGAGAGAGGAATAAAAAAATAAAGAAATAAAATGAGAAGAAAAGAGGGAAAATAGAGAGACAGAGTAGGGTTGGAGGGACACATATATCACAGAGCTCTAGAAGAAGTAGAGTCCATCAGAGTATTGGGTTCGGGAGAGAAAAGTATTGTCTTCCAGTAGAATTTAATATTGTAAAAGAAAGCCAGTTGTTGTTGTTTTTTTTTTTTACGTTTTAAAGAAATTATATTCTTAGAGGGACAGAAGTTCTGTTGTTTTGTCTCTCCATTCTCTTAGGAATGGGATATTCAAGGATTTCCATTTATGAGCTATTAACAGTTTAGCACTATTGACCTCAGTTCTAAATAGATTTATCCTTATAATGCATGAGCTTTTTTTGTGGGGGGCAGTTGAAAAGCACAATTATTTGAGTCAGAGAAAGATGGGGCCCTAATAATGATTGGAAGGTTTGCCCTAATAATATCCAATAGGTTGATCTCACCGGGCATTGTTACCATATGTGAGAGAGATTACCTATGGCTCCACATCCAGTGGGAATTGGAAAAGTAGGATTTCCTAGCATGCATGATTTTTTGCCATTATTTGTCCTCTCGATTTTTACTCAATTCAGCGTGCCATTGGTTGGTAAACTGTGCAAGTGAGCGTAAAGTGTTTTAGTCTCGAATCCGCCTGGAGATAGCTAATGTTCCCCTGGACAAATGATCCTAGAATCATAGTTGCTCGAAAGTTGGGTCACAAAATTTTTTTTTTATAGGGTGATGTCTGCAGTGCTGAAGTTGAGCACATTTTAACCAGGGTAGAAAGTGTCCATTTGCAATTTTATGCTAATCTAATCTAGGTTTCAGTTAACCTCCCTCTACTAAAGCATGAACAGAAACTTTCTCCAATATCCTCATATGTTCCCACCTTTTAAAAATTATTCTGCCACACATTTTGTGCATTATAAGATGCATGAGAGAGCGATGAATAGGCTGAGGATATACCCAATTATTCTCTTAACTGGGCATCCCATGTTTTAAAAATATGATTTACAGCGGGGAGTCTTGGTATCTGGGGTCTAGCAGTCTGAGGCATCCAACATAACATGCACACCCTTGGTCCTTACAAGATATTATAATCTATGGTGACCCAGGCTTTGTCTAACCCCTTTCCATGCCAGTGGAAAATGCGTTGTAGCACTATAGCATGATACTAGTATTTGATAATGTATGGAACCCCCAACCTACTAGCGCACAGTGGTCTATAAAGAGATGCTTTGTTTATCCTTTGTTTAACTCTTCCAAAAATAAAAGCATTAATATAGGTTTACACTTGTTGAAGAAAAATGGAGGGTAATGCAATAGGTATACTTTACACCACATAAAGGTTTTTCAGTAAAATTGTCATTTTAATAGTTTGGATATGCCCCACGTTGAAATCTGTTTATTTTGCCATTTATGGAACTCTGAATGGATATTTTTCAGCAAGGGTTAGTAGTTTAGATCGAAAATTGTAGAATATTGTGGCGTGAGCATAATACTTAAGTACTTTATCACTGAAGACTTCAGGGTATAGGGGCATACTGATGAATTGTTGAAGCTCTCCTTCAGGTAGGTTAACATTTCTGAATTTTGGCAGTTGATTAAAAAAAGCAAAAAGACAAAAAACGGCCACGTTCTGCAAATTCTTGCATCATCATGTTGATATTTTTGTACCTGAAAATCTGTTAATATGTACATTTAAACTAATAAAGTGGTATCAGTAAATCATTTCCTGTTAATACTCACTGGCTCATAGGCCCAGAGGCAGAACTTTTCTTCACTTTCTGCAATGAGATTTTTTTAGTAAAAAAATTTCTGCAGGTCATTTTTAAATAAAATTTAATTTTAAGTTAGGCAGTTAAATTAAGGCACCAGTTCAATTGCAATGTGTTGGTTAACTGAAGAATAAAGCCATTTTTTAACAATTTATAATATAATGCAGTAGTTGAAAATTAAATTGCAAATTGCTGTATACAAAAAAGAAATTGTAAAATGTCTGTTGAATAAATTTGTTTCCTTTTCTCTTGGTCTAACATAGAAACGTAGTAATAAAAAAAAGATTCAATTTTCATACAGACGGACGTCTTACATTCAGAACAAACAGCTTTGCTGACTGGGAAAAGATAGGGGGCAGGTTTGGAAAAATCTCTTAGAGCAATTGAACAATAAATGCACTGCTGCTTTGCAGTGCTACTGCATATTAGACTGTTCACTTCAAACAGCAGTTAGCTCTGGATGCACTGTGATAAGGAAAACTTACACAGTGCAACCAGAGCACAGCTATGTTTAAAGAGAACTGTCTAATGTGGAGCAGCTCTAAAGAGTTAAAGTGCTAAAAGTTTCTGCATGTGTCCTGTTCTTTCTGCAGACATGCTGCATTTTCTGCGATGACATCTCACATCACTGTATGTTCTGCCTTGTGGCTCATAGGTTCAGCTGTTTGGCAATCAGCTAATGAGAATTAGCAGTGTGTGTTTATCGACCAATAAGTGTTAGCAGTGTGTGACTGTGAGCCAATGAGCGTTTATTAGGAAGTATTTATCGCCCATTGACCATTGGAAGAAAGTGCACAACTAGAATACTTTATTAGACAAAATAAAATGTAAATGCTACATGACAAAATGTCAGGATGATAAGATTTATGCTAGGAGACATGGTATTCATACAGTATTTTTACATATCTGAGACAGAATATCCTAAAGAGCCTTAACTGGTGTCTGACAGCTGTGTAAGTAAACATGACTAAACTGAATATGGATCATTTTTCAGTCATTTAAAGTATACCAATTGCATAGTGTAATTTGTGTCTGTATTTTTTAAAGGGTCATTAAACACAATATTTTTCTTTCGGGATTCACATAGAGCATGCAATTTTAAACAATTTTCTGATTTACTTCTATTATCAAATTTTGTTCTTTCACTTGGTATCTTTTGTGGAAAATCAGGGGCATATGTTCTGGAGCACACTATATGGTAGCAGTTTTGCAAGAATGTTACTGATGTGCAAAAGCACTAGATGGCAACACAATTTCCTGCCATCTAGTGCTCCAGACACCTACACTTGGTACCTATTCAACAAAGAAAATTAAACTTTTTTTGGGTTTCATATCCCTTTAATCCTTAAAATGGCCTTATTCACATCCCTGACATTGTTCAGGAAGAAGCAGATATGTCTGATGGATAGGAGACGAAAAAAGATTAATCTGGCTCTAAGGCAAAGCTTTTTAAGTAGCTAAATGAGGTGTGAGGCTTATTGTCCTGCCAGCAATATGTTTTTGTTTTATAAAGTACCGGCCTTAAAGGGACAGTCAAGTCCAAAAAAAAATGTTCATGATTCAGATAGGGCATGCAATTTTAAACAATTTGATTTCTAAACCGTTGAAAACCGCCCCTTAGCTTAGAGCATTTTGAAAGTTTTTTACAGTTAGACAGTACTAGTTCATGTGTGTCATATAGATAACATTGTGCTCACTCCCGTGGAGTTATTTAGGAGTTTGCACTGATTGCCTAAACTGCATGTCTGTCAAAAGCACGGAGATAAGGGGGCAGTCTGCAGAGGCTTAGATACAAGGTAATCACAGAGGTAGAACGTATATTAATATAACAGTGTTGGTTATGCAAAACTGGGGAATGGGTAATAAAGGGATTATCTATCTTTTTAAACAATAACAATTCTGGTGTATACCGGCCCTTTAAATATCTTCATTATATCTTTACAGTTACCATCGTTGTGAATTCCGGATTCCCATAACAGTAAAGCGAGGTAAGCTCTATTAAAAACATAAATGCACTCCTTCATGATCACTTCTGAGTTTTTTACACCACCGCTTTTTAGGGGTTGCATACATTACGTTGTTGATAACATCCACATTCTGTGTCTTCATATAGATAAAGCAGATACACACACAGAAATTTGCACAACGTACAGTAAGGTAAGATGATCTTAAAGAATATTCTAAAATCTAGGAAAGGGATATATATTATGTTGCTGCTGGGTGTGACTGCTCATTTCTCTTTACTTTCTCTTTCTTATTATTATAGTGGGACAGTATTCAGGAGCTACTGGGACATCCCATGGAGAAGCCAGTTGTGCTTCACAGGTAAAAAGGATTCAGTGTAGGCCTTGAAGCCCTAGGACATCTTTCAGTATTTAAAGTGACATGCATCTCCCTTTAAACGGAATCTATCTTTATGTAACATTTGGTGGTTTTATTCAAGAAGATGTGTATGATGATTTTGAACATGATGTGGGCAATCTATGCCAGGATATTTGTTTCTCATTTCTGTATAGTATGTGGTTATATATGTGATGGTGCCATTTGAATAATGATCTGGAGGATACTGCTCTGTGTATTTCATAAGGAGGGCTCCCAACGATAAGACGCACATCTTTGTATACATTTTAAATGTGAGCTATCTCCAAACCATGGTTCTATGAATCCCATAAGGTAGCACGTGAACCTAACACAGTGCAGAATATAACCCATATGGTTATACAGAGGACATTCTGTGTCCCATACATAACATGGAGTTTTAGCTGAAGCAAACAAAAAAGTGTCACAAAACACATCAAAAGTGCATGACAAAATACAGTTCCACTCATAACGCCATCTAATTAAAATTATTAAAAATTAAAATATTGCACAAAAAATGTATAAAGGCTCAAAGATATGAGAATAAAAAGGCAGGCAAAGGGCTTTAACATAGTGATACATGCACATTCATGTCTAAAGATGTATAAGTATTAAAAAAATTATATATATATATATATATACATCCAATTACCAGATCCTTCCCACTTGTAGGGCATCCGCCTGGGTGCAAACTTGAATAAAATACAGCAGCCAAAGAAAGATACACTCACAGTCCTGTGAGTGCATCTTTCTTTGGCTGATATATATATATATATATATATATATATATATATATATATATATATATATATATATATAATGTACAGATAAGTCCAAGGAAGAAAGCACTCTGAGCCACCGAAGAAAAAATCAAAAACAGAATTTATGCTTACCTGATAAATTTCTTTCTCCAACGGTGTTACCGGTCCACGGCGTCATCCTTACTTGTGGGATATTCTCTTCCCCAACAGGAAATGGCAAAGAGTCCCAGCAAAGCTGGCCATATAGTCCCTCCTAGGATCCGCCCACCCCAGTCATTCGACCGACGGACAGGAGGAAATATATATAGGAGAAACCATATGGTACCGTGGTGACTGTAGTTAGAGAAAATAATTCATCAGACCTGATTAAAAAACCAGGGCGGACCGTGGACCGGACACACCGTTGGAGAAAGTAATTTATCAGGTAAGCATAAATTCTGTTTTCTCCAACATTGGTGTGTCCGGTCCACGGCGTCATCCTTACTTGTGGGAACCAATACCAAAGCTTTAGGACACGGATGAAGGGAGGGAGCAAATCAGGTTACCTAAACGGAAGGCACCACAGCTTGTAAAACCTTTCTCCAAAAAATAGCCTCCGAAGAAGCAAAAGTATCAAATTTGTAAAATTTGGCAAAAGTGTGCAGTGAAGACCAAGTCCGCTGCCTTACATATCTGGTCAACAGAAGCCTCGTTCTTGAAGGCCCATGTGGAAGCCACAGCCCTAGTAGAGTGAGCTGTGATTCTTTCAGGAGGCTGCCGTCCGGCAGTCTCATAAGCCAATCGGATGATGCTTTTAAGCCAAAAGGAAAGAGAGGTAGAAGTCGCTTTTTGACCTCTCCTTTTACCAGAATAAACAACAAACAAGGAAGATGTTCGTCTGAAATCTTTTGTAGCCTCTAAATAGAATTTTAGAGCACGGACTACGTCCAAATTGTGTAACAAACGTTCCTTCTTTGAAACTGGATTCGGACACAAAGAAGGTACAACTATCTCCTGGTTAATATTTTTGTTAGAAACAACCTTAGGAAGAAAACCAGGCTTAGTACGCAAAACCACCTTATCTGCATGGAACACCAGATAGGGCGGAGAACACTGCAAAGCAGATAACTCGGAAACTCTTCTAGCAGAAGAAATTGCAACCAAAAACAAAACTTTCCAAGATAGTAACTTAATATCTATGGAATGTAAAGGTTCAAACAGAATCCCTTGAAGAACTGAAAGAACTAGATTTAGACTCCAGGGAGGAGTCAAAGGTCTGTAAACAGGCTTGATCCTAACCAGAGCCTGAACAAATGCTTGAACATCTGGCACAGCTGCCAGTCTTTTGTGTAGTAAGACAGATAAAGCAGAGATCTGTCCCTTTAGAGAACTTGCAGATAATCCTTTCTCCAAACCTTCTTGTAGAAAGGAGAGAATCCTAGGAATTTTTATCTTATTCCATGGGAATCCTTTGGATTCACACCAACAGATATATTTTTTCCATATTTTATGGTAAATCTTTCTAGTTACCGGTTTTCTGGCCTGAACCAGAGTATCTATCACAGAATCTGAAAACCCACGCTTCGATAGAATCAAGCGTTCAATCTCCAAGCCGTCAGCTGGAGGGAGACCAGATTTGGATGTTCGAATGGACCCTGAACAAGAAGGTCCTGTCTCAAAGGTAGCTTCCATGGTGGAGCCGATGACATATTCACCACGCAGGAGCTATCAAGATCACCAAGGCCCTCTCCTGATTGATCCTGGCTACCAGCCTGGGAATGAGAGGAAACGGTGGAAATACATAAGCTAGGTTGAAGGTCCAAGGTGCTACTAGTGCATCTACTAGAGTCGCCTTGGGATCCCTGGATCTGGACCCGTAGCAAGGAACCTTGAAGTTCTGACGAGACGCCATCAGATCCATGTCTGGAATGCCCCATAATTGAGTTATTTGGGCAAAGATCTCCGGATGGAGTTCCCACTCCCCCGGATGGAATGTCTGACGACTCAGAAAATCCGCCTCCCAGTTTTCCACACCTGGGATGTGGATCGCAGACAGGTGGCAGGAGTGATCCTCCGCCCATTGAATTATTTTGGTCACTTCTTTCATCGCCAGGGAACTCCTTGTTCCCCCCTGATGATTGATATACGCAACGGTCGTCATGTTGTCTGATTGGAACCTTATGAATCTGGCCCTTGCTAGCTGAGGCCAAGCCCTGAGAGCATTGAATATCGCTCTCAGTTCCAGAATGTTTATCGGGAGAAGAGACTCTTCCCGAGACCATAGACCCTGAGCTTTCAGGGATTCCCAGACCGCGCCCCAGCCCACTAGACTGGCGTCGGTCGTGACAATGACCCACTCTGGTCTGCGGAAGCTCATTCCCTGGGACAGATGGTCCAGGGTCAGCCACCAACGGAGTGAATCTCTGGTCTTCTGATCTACTTGAATCATTGGAGACAAGTCTGTATAGTCCCCATTCCACTGTTTGAGCATGCACAGTTGTAATGGTCTTAGATGAATTTGTGCAAAAGGAACTATGTCCATTGCTGCAACCATCAACCCTACTACTTCCATGCACTGCGCTATGGAAGGACGAGGAACAGAATGAAGCACTTGACAAGAGCTTAGAAGTTTTGATTTTCTGACCTCTGTCAGAAAAATCCTCATTTCTAAGGAATCTATTATTGTTCCCAAGAAGGGAACTCTTGTCGACGGAGACAGAGAACTTTTTTCTATGTTCACCTTCCATCCGTGTGATCTGAGAAAGGCTAGAACGATGTCTGTATGAGCCTTTGCTTTTGACAGGGACGACGCTTGTATTAGAATGTCGTCCAAGTAAGGTACTACTGCAATGCCCCTCGGTCTTAGAACTGCTAGAAGGGACCCTAGCACCTTTGTGAAAATCCTTGGAGCAGTGGCTAACCCAAATGGGAGGGCCACAAACTGGTAATGCTTGTCCAGAAAAGCGAACCTTAGGAACTGATGATGTTCTTTGTGGATAGGAATATGTAGGTACGCATCCTTTAGATCCACGGTAGTCATAAATTGACTTTCCTGGATAGTGGGTAGAATCGTTCGAATGGTTTCCATCTTGAACGATGGTACCCTGAGAAATTTGTTTAGGATCTTCAAATCCAAAATTGGTCTGAAAGTTCCCTCTTTTTTGGGAACTACGAACAGATTGGAATAAAATACCATTCCTTGTTCCTTTATTGGAACTGGGTGTATCACTCCCATCTTTAACAGGTCTTCTACACAATGTAAGAATGCCTGTCTCTTTATTTGGTTTGAGGATAAGTGAGACATGTGGAACCTTCCCCTTGGGGGTAGTTCCTTGAATTCCAGGAGATAACCTTGAGAAACTATTTCTAGCGCCCAGGGATCCTGAAAATCTCTTGCCCAAGCCTGAGCAAAGAGAGAGAGTCTGCCCCCCACTAGATCCGGTCCCGGATCGGGGGCTACTCCTTCATGCTGTTTTGTTAGCAGCGGCAGGCTTCTTGGCCTGCTTACCCTTGTTCCAGCCTTGCATCGGTTTCCAGGCTGGTTTGGGTTGTGAGGCATTACCCTCTTGCTTAGAGGATGCAGAATTAGAGGCAGGTCCGTTCCTGAAATTGCGAAAGGAACGAAAATTAGACTTATTCTTGGCTTTGAAAGGCCTATCTTGTGGAAGGGCGTGGCCCTTTCCCCCAGTGATGTCTGAAATAATCTCTTTCAATTCTGGTCCAAATAGAGTTTTACCTTTGAAAGGGATGTTAAGCAATTTTGTCTTGGATGACACATCCGCTGACCAAGACTTTAGCCAAAGCACTCTGCGCGCCACGATAGCAAACCCTGAATTTTTCGCCGCTAATCTAGCTAATTGCAAAGCGGCATCTAAAATAAAAGAGTTAGCCAATTTAAGTGCGTGAACTCTGTCCATAACCTCCTCATATGGAGTCTCTCTACTGAGCGACTTTTCTAGTTCCTCGAACCAGAACCACGCTGCTGTAGTGACAGGAACAATGCACGAAATTGGTTGTAGAAGGTAACCTTGCTGTACAAAAATCTTTTTAAGCAAACCTTCCAATTTTTTATCCATAGGATCTTTGAAAGCACAACTATCTTCGATAGGAATAGTAGTGCGTTTGTTTAGAGTAGAAACTGCCCCCTCGACCTTAGGGACTGTCTGCCATAAGTCCTTTCTGGGGTCGACCATAGGAAATAATTTCTTAAATATAGGGGGGGGAACAAAAGGTATGCCGGGCTTTTCCCACTCCTTATTTACTATGTCCGCCACCCGCTTGGGTATAGGAAAAGCGTCGGGGTGCACCGGAACCTCTAGGAACTTGTCCTGATAGAAGAATAAAAACTACATTTAAACACCAAAAAACTCTTAACCATCTCTGTGGAGATGTTGCCTGTGCAACGGCAAAGAGAATGACTGGGGTGGGCGGAGCCTAGGAGGGACTATATGGCCAGCTTTGCTGGGACTCTTTGCCATTTCCTGTTGGGGAAGAGAATATCCCACAAGTAAGGATGACGCCGTGGACCGGACACACCAATGTTGGAGAAAACGTTTACTCCAACAATAAAACCAAACATAGGTCAGGTAAAAACAAAACATGAGGATGATATGCAAGTGCACAGCTTACTAGATGCGTTTCACTGCTCACCTGTGTACCTGCTCAATACCTGTTTTCTAATAGCCTTATCGATCACTATTATGTTAGAAGTAAATGTTGTTTAAGAAACTTTTCATTTCAAGACAGGTTATTACACAAAAAGTTCTAAATCCCTTCTCATATTTATACCTTGGGGGTAACTAGTCTGGAGTGTAAACATACAAAAAATGTCCCTCTTATTTAGAGACATTTCCCTGTTACCTCCTCTTCTCCATGTAGGTATGAAATCTATACCCTGCACTGTCAATGCAGAAGTGTCTGAATTATGTAGTTGCTTGAGATGTCTAGCTACGGGAGTGTCTGATTTCTCATCCTCAATGGAGCGTAAATGCTCCAGGAATCTTTCTTTCAGCGGTGTCTTAGTTTTACCTGTATATTGTTTTAAGCATATTTTGCCGGTAAGGAGATAAACTACATGTGTAGTTACACAATTGATAGAGTAATTAATCTTATCATCTTGTTATATAACAGTAGATTTAAATTTGTTACCCTCTGACACGAAATCACAGGTTCTACAGATGGATCTCCTACACTTGAAAAATCAATTTCTTCTTTGGAGCCAACATTTATTTGTCTGTGGTCTCAGGTCTGAGGGAGACAAAGGATTAGCTAACGTTCTTCCCTTCCTGGGTATAAAGTCACACCCTCCCTGTATAATGTCCCTAAGTATAGGATCAGAGTACAGTATGGGCATCGATTCCCTTCTGATACCACAAATTGTGTTAAACTCAAGACTGTAAGCAGTTATAAACTTAGGTTTCTGTATAAGTTGTTTAGTCTAATTTTTTATTATTGTTTTTATATGTTAGAAGATCTTTTCTAGACATCTTATCAACATTATTCTTGGCCAAGTTTAAAACTTCTTCTGTATAGCCTCAATGCTATAGTCTGGCAATAGTTTCCTCTGCTTGCCTCTGATACTCTGACTCTTTCGAGCAATTCCACTTTATCCTTATTAATTCTCCTTTAGGTATACCCTTGACTACATGCATAGGGTGGCAAGAATTGTATTGCAGGATTGTATTACCCGCTGTGGACTTTCTGAACATCATTGTATCGACGCTATGCTCTAATTCATTAGCTGTAATGGTTAAGTCCAAAAAATTTATGCTTTTCTTACTCTGTTCACTTGTAAAGCTTATACCGCAATTACTATGATTAAGATATTCACAGAACTTATCGGCCTATTCTACACTCCCATTAAATACAAAGAAGAGATCATCAATGTACCGATGAAAGTGAAAAATGTGAACTCTGTAGGGATTTCTATCTCCATAGACGTGGGACAGCTCCCACCAACCCATAAATAGGTTGGGGTAAGAGGGGGCAAATTTAGCCCCCATGGCTGTCCCATGTCTCTGGAGATAGAACACAGTCTGAAATATAAAGAAATTATATGTCAACAAGTACTCTATTGCTTTCAACAAAAAAACCTTGGTTACCGGTTCAAAATCATTTTGTAAATCCAGAAAAAATTCAACTGCTGCCATTCCTTTGTCATGCTGTATGGACGTATATAGAGCTGAGACATCTACAATGAATTTATAGGTAGGTTTCCTTATAATATCACCTATTTTGTTTAATAACGCTGTGGTATCCTGTATATAGCTAGGCAAATTTCTGACTTGGTTGTAAAAAGGAATCAACTAGTTCAGAAAGTGATTCATTTAGAGAATCAATGCCCGCAATAATTGGCCTGCCTGGGGGGATAGTGGATTTTTATGGACTTTAGAAAGGTAGTGGAATATTGGGATAACTGGGGAATGGGGAATGAATGCTTCGTGTACAGATTCATTATTGACATTATTTTGACTTACATAGAGAATCAGGTTGGTCATTTCATTTTTAAATTTCTTAGTTAGATTTTCCTTTAATTTAATAAAGACTTCTCCATCTCCAAGCTGTCTCATAGCTTCAGTTATATAGTCCTCCCTATTAAGGACAACTGTATTTCCACCCTTATCAGATTGTCTAATGACAATTTTGTCATCTTCAGCAAGTTTTTTTTAATGCTAATCTTTCTTGAGGAATAAAATTGTGATATTTGTTATGTTTTCTTCTACTAGATACGACGAGTCCACGGATTCATCTTTACTTGTGGGATATTATCCTCCTGCTAAAAGGAAGTGGCAAAGAGCACCACAGCAGAGCTGTCTATATAGCTCCTCCCTTGACTCCACCCCCCAGTCATTCTCTTTGCCTATACTAAGTAATAGGAAGAGGTAAAGTGAAAGAGGTGATAAAATGATAGTTTTTATTTTCTTCAAGCAAGACTTTTTTATTTTAAATGGTACCGGTGAGTGCTATTTTTTCTCAGGCAGCAGATGGATGAAGATTTTGTGGCTGATGGCACTATAAGGGTTCACATGGCTTTCATTAATGGATGGGTTATATGAAAACCCACATGGCTAGCGGTTCCCATTAGGCATGAGAGACATCTATTGATGGGCGGGGCCTAGTTTCGCGCCTCAGATGCGCAGTTGAAATGATTCTGAAGACAGCAAGCTCCAGCTCTGGTTGGCCTAGGCTGCAGATTTAGACAAAAAACGAAGGATAGCGTGTCTTACAGGCCCCTGAGCGCAGGTAGGCGCCACAGCAGAGCTGTGGCGAAGTGCAGGGGGTTGATTTATTACTTTTAATAAACGTTTTTGAGTAACGTTTTTTTCTATAAAGGGTTAACTTTTCCTTACTTGTGGTGCAATCTTAGCTGACAAGATTAAACATATATGCAAAAATTGTGATATTTATTACATTTTAAGACAGTTTTGGAAAACTTGTATGCTTTTTTACTCTTAAAGACGCAGTCCCATTTTTTCAGATTGTTGTTTTTTTCACTAAATAAAGTGTTTTCAGGATTTTTTGTGGTTATTACTAGCCTGTTCAACATGTCTGACATTGAGGAAAGTCAATGTTCTATGTGTTTAGAAGCCATTGTGGAACCCCCACTTAAGATGTGTCCCTCATGTACTGAAAGGGCCTTACATTGCAAAGAACATATTTTAAGTGATAAAAGTATGTCTAGGGATTATTCTCAGTCGGAAGAGAATCAGGTTATGCCATCCAATTCTCCTCAAGTGTCACAACCTTTAACGCCCACTCAAGCGACGCCAAGTACATCTAGTGCGTCTAATTCTTTTACTCTGCAAGATATGGCTGCAGTTATGTCTACTACCCTTACAGAGGTATTATCTAAACTGCCAGGTTTACAGGCTAAGCGCAGTAGGTCCGGTACTAGAGTAAATGCTGAGCCCTCTGACGCTTTATTGGCCATCTCCGATGTACCTTCACAGTGTTCTGAGTTGGGGGTAGGGGAATTGCTGTCTGAGGGAGAACTTTCAGACTCAGGAAATGTGTTCCCTCAAACAGACTCGGACGTGATGGCCTTTAAATTTAAGCTGGAACACCTCCGCCTGTTACTCAGGGAGGTTTTAGCGACTCTGGATGATTGTGACCCTATTGTAATCCCACCAAAGAAGTTGTGTAAAATGGATAAATATCTAGAGGTCCCTACTTACACCAATGTTTTTCCAGTACCTAAAAGGATTTCAGACATTGTTACTAAGGAATGGGATAGACCAGGCATTCCGTTCTCTCCCCCTCCTACTTTTAAGAAAATGTTTCCCATATCTGACACCATTCGGGATTCCTGGCAGACGGTCCCTAAGGTGGAGGGTGCTATTTCTACCCTGGCTAAGCATACAACTATACCTATTGAGGACAGTTGTGCTTTCAAAGATCCTATGGATAAAAAATTAGAGGGTCTGTTGAAGAAGTTGTTTATTCATCAGGGTTTTCTTCTACAGCCGATAGCGTGCATTGTTCCAGTGACTACTGCAGCAGCTTTTTGGTTTGAGGCTCTAGAGGAGTCTCTTAAAGTGACATGCCACCCACATTTTTTCTTTTATGATTTAGAAAGATAATGCGATTTTAAACATCTTTCTAATTTACTTATATTATCTAATTTGTTTTATTCTCTTGATATTCTTTAATGAAAAGCATATCTAGATATGCTCACTAGCTGCTGATTGGTTGCTGCATATAGAAGCATCGTGCGATTGGCTCACCATGTGCATTGCTTTTTCTTCAACTAAGGATATTGAAAAAATGAAGCAAAATAAATAATGGAAGTAAATTGTAATGTTGTTTAAATTTCTATTCTCTATCTGAATCATGAAAGAAAGATTTTGGGTTTAGTGGCCCTTTAAGGTTGAGACCCCATTAGATGATATTTTGGATAGTATTAAGGCTCTCAAGCTAGCAAATTCTTTAATTACTGATGCTGCTTTTCAAATGGCTAAATTAGCGGCTAAAAATGCAGGCTTTGCCATTCTAGCGCGTAGAGCGTTATGGCTTAAGTCTTGGTCTGCTGATGTGTCATCAAAATCTAAACTTCTAGCTATTCCCTTTAAAGGTAAGACCCTATTTGGGCCTGAACTAAAGGAAATCATTTCTGACATTACTGGAGGTAAAGGTCATGCCCTTCCTCAGGACAAGAACGTTAAAATGAGCGTTAAACAAAATAATTTTCGTCCCTTTCGAAACTTTAAAGGCGGACCCTCCCCTTCCTCCTCCTCCACAAAGCAGGAGGGGAATTTTACACAATCCAAGTCAGTCTGGAGACCTAACTAGACCTGGAATAAAGGTAAACAGGCTAAGAAGCCCGCTGCTGCTACCAAGACAGCATGAAGGGGCAGCCCCCGATCTGGGACCGGCTCTAGTAGGGGGCAGACTTTCTCTCTTCGCCCAGGCTTGGGCAAGGGACGTTCAGGATCCCTGGGCATTAGAAATCGTGACCCAGGGGTATCGACTAGAATTCAAGGATTTTCTCCCAAGAGGGAGATTTCATCTTTCATGTTTGTCTGTAGACCAGACAAAAAGAGAGGCGTTCTTACGCTGTGTAGAAGACCTCTATACCATGGGTGTAATCTGTCCAGTTCCAAAAGTAGAACAGGGACAGGGGTTTTACTCAAATCTGTTTGTGGTTCCCAAAAAAGAGGGAACCTTCAGACCGATTTTAGATCTCAAATGTCTAAACAAATTTCTCAAAACTCCCATCGTTCAAGATGGAGACCATACGAACAATTTTACCAATTATCCAGGAGGGTCAATATATGACCACCGTGGACTTGAAGGATGCGTATCTTCACATTCCTATCCACAAAGATCACCAGTTTCTCAGGTTCGCCTTTCTGGACAAACATTACCAGTTTGTGGCCCTCTCTTTCGGGTTGGCAACAGCTCCCAGAATTTTCACAAAAGTGCTAGGGTCCCTTCTGGTGGTTCTAAGGCCGCGGGGCATAGCAGTGGCGCCCTATCTGGACGATATTTTTATTCAGGCGTCAACTTACCAGCTAGCAAAATCTCACACGGACGTCGTGTTGGCTTTTCCAAGGACTCACGGTTGGAAGGTGAATATACAAAAGAGTTCACTAGTTCCACTGACAAGAGTCCCATTCCTAGGAACTCTGATAGACTCGGTAGACAGGAAATTTTTTCTGACGGAGGTCAGACTCTCTTCTTTGGTGGTTGTCACAGGATCATCTGTCCCAGGGAATGTGCTTCCGCAGGCCAGCATGGGTCATAGTGACGACGGACGCCAGCCTCTTGGGCTGGGGTGCAGTCTGGAATTCCCTGAAGGCTCAGGGTGTTTGGACTCAGGAGGAGTCCCTATTACCAATAAATATTTTGGAACTAAGAGCAATATTCAACGCGCTCCAAGTGTGGCCTCATTTGGCTTTGGCCAAATTCATAAGATTCCAGTCGGCCAATATAACGACTGTAGCATATATCAATCATCAAGGGGGAACAAAGAGTTCTCTAGCGATGACAGAGGTTTCCAAAATAGTTTGATGTGCAGAGACTCACTCTTGCCATCTATCAGCAATCTATATCCCAGGAGTAGAGAACTGGGAAGCGGATTTTCTAAGTCATCAGACTTTTCATCCGGGGGAGTGTGAGCTCCATCCGGAGGTGTTTGCGGCATTGATTTGTCAATGGGGCACACCGGAATTGGATCTGATGGCATCTCGTCAGAATGCCAAACTTCCTTGTTATGGGTCCAGATCAAGGGATCCCCAAGCAGTACTGATAGATGCTCTAGCAGTACCTTGGTCGTTCAACCTGGCTTATGTGTTTCCTCCTTTTCCTCTCCTACCTCGTCTGATTGCCAGAATCAAACAGGAGAGGGCTTCGGTAATTTTGATAGCGCCTGCGTGGCCACACAGGACTTGGTATGCAGACCTGGTGGAAATGTCATCTCTGCCACCGTGGAAACTGCCACTGAGACAGGACCTTCTAATTCAAGGTCCGTTCCAACATCCAAATCAAATTTCTCTGCAACTGACTGCCGGGAGATTGAACTCTTGATTTTATCTAAGCAGGGATTCTCTGAGTCGGTCATTGATACCTTGATTCAGGCTCGAAAGCCTGTAACTAGGAAAATTTACCATAAGATATGGCGTAATTATCTTTATTGGTGTGAATCCAAGGGCTACTCATGGAGTAGGATTAGGATTCCTAAAATTTTGTTCTTTCTCTAAGAAGGATTGGAGAAGGGATTGTCGGCTAGTTCCTTAAAGGGACAAATTTCTGCTTTGTCAATTTTACTATACAAGTGTCTGGCGGATGTCCCAGACGTTCAGTCTTTTTGTCAGACTTTAGTTAGAATCAAGCCTGTGGTTAAACCTGTTGCTCCGCCATGGAGTTTGAATTTAGTTCTAAATGTGCTTCAAGGGGTTCCGTTTACGCCCATGCATTCCATAGATATTAAACTGTTATCTTGGAAAGTTTTGTTTTTAGTTGCTATCTCTTCGGCTCGAAGAGTTTCTGAGCTTTCTGCATTACAATGTGACTCGCCTTATCTTATATTCCCTTCTGATAAGGTGGTTTTGCGTACTAAACCTGGATTCCTTCCTAAGGTTGTTTCAAATAAGAATATTAATCAGGAAATTGTTGTTCCTTCTCTGTGTGCTAATTCTTCTTCTAAGAAGGAGCGTCTGTTACATAACTTGGACGTGGTTCGTGCCTTGAAGTTTTACTTACAAGCGACCAAGGATTTCCGTCAAACATCTTCCCTATTTGTTATTTATTCTGGAAAGCGTAGGGCTCTTCTGAGGCTATTTTTGGGAGAAAAGTTCTTCAAGCAGTGATGCCTTCCATTTAGGTATCTGTCTTGTCCCTCCCGTTCATCCGTGTCCTGTTGCTTTGGTATTGTATCCCACAAGTAAGGATGAATCCGTGGACTCATCGTATTTAGTAGAAGAAAAGGAAATTTATGCTTACCTGATAAATTGATTTCTTCTACGATACGACGAGTCCACGGCCCTCCCTGTCATTTTAGACAGATTATATTTTTGTTTTCAAACTTCAGTCACCTCTGCACCTTTTTCTTCCTATACCTTCGGTCGAATGACTGGGGGATGGAGTCAAGGGAGGAACTATATAGACAGCTCTGCTGTGGTGCTCTTTGCCACTTCCTGTTAGCAGTAGGATAATATCCCACAAGTAAGGATGAATCTGTGGACTCATATCGTAGAAGAAATCAATTTATCAGGTAAGCATAAATTTCCTTTTTGCTTTTTGGGCTTCTTGAGAGATCTTAATCTTCTATGTCTTTAAAAAAAAAAAAAAACACAACAAGATCAAGAGATTAATTTCTCTATCAATTGTGCAACTACACATGTAGTTTATCTCCTTACCTGCAAAATATGCTTAAAACAATATACAGGTATAAAACTAAGAGGCCGCTGAAAGAAAGATTCCTGGAGCATTTACGCTCCATTGAGGATGAGGAATCAGACACTCCAGTAGCTAGACATCTCAAGCAACTACATAATTCAGACACTTCTGCATTGACAGTGCAGGGTATAGATTTCATACCTACATGGAGAAGAGGAGGTAACAGGGAAATGTCTCTAAATAAGAGGAATTGTTTTTGGATATTTACACTCCACACTAGTTACCCCCAAGGTATAAATATGACAAGGGATTTAGACCTATGTGTAATTACCTGTCTTGACTATATTCCCGGTTTGAAATGAAAAGTTTCTTAAACAACATTTACTTCTAACATAATAGTGATCTATAAGGCTATTAAAAACAGGCAATATTATAGTTATGTATATATGAATACTAATTCAACTATCAAACAACTGTGTGATGTCTATTTCATCCTCTTTTCCTTTGTAATATATGTGTTACATATAAGCGTTACATATAATAATAAGGGAATTGTAAAATTTTACATACTAAGTTCCCCCACAACGTAGCGCTATTTTCAGGCTGATATTAGAATGAACAATAATAAGGTGTATATGCCTTTAATTTGTTTTGCTTTAAATAGGTATTGAGCAGGTACACAGGTGAGCAGTGATCAAGTGCGCATGTGCACGAAACGCATCTGCTACGTTGTGTACTTGCATATCATCCTGATGTTTTGTTTTTACCTAATCTATGTTTGGTTTTACTGTTGGAATAAACTTTTTTGAATTTTTTCTTTGGTGGCGCAGAGCGCATTCTTCTTATCTGTTATTTTTTGAGCGTGTGGAGCGGTCACGCTTAGGAAGCAGCCTTTGCCTTATACGAAGGGAGGTAGTTCCCGCTCTCTCTAAATTGAGCCATAGTAGGAGGATCAGTATCAGATGGGACTGTCGTGTGTGCTCCGCTGTGCAGGTTGTTTGTACTATATATATATATATATATATATATATATATATATATATATATATATATATATATATACACACACGTACATATGTATTTATAAGTGAATATATGTATTTACAGATATATATATATATATATATACATATATAGACGTGCATATATAAATGCATTGGAGCCCTTTGCAGTCAAGTAGCTGAAAACATATAAAATCATATTTATGCAATATTCATATTTAATAAACTGTGTATTTACTGCAACTATTTCACATTACAATGTTGTTCTGCACATAGGGGAATATGTTCTATCTATTTATAAATAGATTTTCCTATATATAATTATATAGATATAGGTATAGATATATAGTGTACCAAAATACCATTTTATATATATATATATACATATATATATATATATATATATATACTGTATGTATTTATGAATAAATAGAATAGTTATGTGAAGAACATTGGAATATGAAATATCCATATTTTTATGTCGGGTTAGCGCACTTGAGCATATGCAATTGGGTTTAGGCTCGAGTAGGGTGTTGTTGCTTTTCAACTTTTCTTGTTCGATTGACTTCTATGAGGGAATATGTTATTTCAGCTTTTTACGCTAACCGGTTAGTGCACGAGCAAAACATTTTACTTTTTTTTTTTTTTTTAAAACTACCCAACGCTCAAAAATCTTACTTCTAGCGGAGTTAGCTCTCGAGCGGTACCATTAAATAACACTCCACTTGTAATCTGGCCCTTTATATTTCTGTGTATTAAATTAAGATTTCCTTTTTATATGTGGTTATGTTCTGTATATAATTTAAATGTTGGCACCATCTAAGGTGCCTCTCAGTAGCATATGATCTGTCTGTTTGTTGAGGCTGATATCCTGATATACTTAATGAATCTACTGAATATTAGCATATCTAATAGCCCAAACACTCAATATAAGTATAGATTCTTTAAATAAAGATGCACAAATACTTTTGTGCTGCAGCCCAAATATAGATTAGAATCTCAGCATTGTAATCTGTGTTAATATTAACCATAAAATTCTAGCTTTATAGATTCTTTGAAACGGCAGCCTAAGTATGAGGTAAATGTTAAGCGTTTATGATGCACTCTTGATTTTTAGCCTTAAAGGGACACTGAACCCACATTTTTTCTTTCGTGATTCAGATAGAGCATGCAATTTTAAGCAACTTTCTAATTTACTCCTATTATCATTTTTCTTTGTTATCTTGCTATCTTTATTTGAAAAAGAAGGCATCTAAGCTTTTTTTTGTTTTTTTTTTGGTTCAGACCTCTGGACAGCACTTTCTGATTGGTGGATGAATTTATCCACCAATAAGCAAGAACAACTCAGGTTGTTCACCAAAAATTGCATTTCAAATAAAGATATCAAGAGAATGAAGAAAAATTGATAATAGGAGTAAATTAGAAAGCTTGAATGCTTAAAATATCATGCTTTATCTGAATTCCGAAATAAAAAATTTGGGTTCAGTGTCCCTTTAACGTATAGGCTAGAATAGTACTTATGCTTTGTAGATAAGCTGGAAATATACTAATATGGAAGCAGCCATCTTAATTATAAGCGGGGGATGTTGGGAATGATAATGGATTTCTCCCTATCTTTATTTTAAATAGCTAAATAGTAAAAACGCTTTTGGTGTTAGTAGCTAGTAGCACTTATAATTAAGAGTGCTGCTTCCATATCAGTATATTATAAATGCTAATATTCAGTAGAGCTCAGCCTGAATTATATTGTGCCTAACACTAGCAATTATTTACTTTTCTACATCACTGTTTCCAATAATTGAATGCATTATTCAGAGTAACTGACTATTACATGGATATAGATTAATATATTATTCTTTTATCTTATGGAGGATATTTATAATCATAATGAGTTTGAATAATAATATAATTTAGCTCGGAAAGCCTTATTAAACATGCATCAAGTTAAAGGGATATGAAACACCATTTTTTTTTTTCTTAATTCAGATAGAGCATGCGATTTTAAACTTTACTTCTATTATCGATGTTTCTTCATTCTCTTGGTATCTTTTGTTGAAAAGAAGGGACATATGCTTTGGAGCCAGCCTATTTCTGGAGCACTATACGGCAGCACTTTTGCAAGAATGTTATCCATTTGTAAGAGCACTATTTCCTGCTTTTTTGAATAAAATAAAATTCTTTTTGATTATTTGATAATTATTAGGAGACTGAGTGAACAGATAGACTTATTAGCATTCAGTGTCTATACTGAATTGTTGGTAATAATTGTACATATGCACAGCAGTCTAGCCCTTGTGTAATTTACTCCAGATAGATTATAATAGTCTGGCGCCTTTGGAATCAGTTAAATAAGTTCCATTTCCTTTTTACTTCTATTATAAACGTTTCTTTGTTCTTTTGATATCTTTTATTAAAAGTAGAGACGTAAGCTCAGGAGCGTGCACGTGTCTGGAGCACTATATTGCAGCGTTTTTGCCAGAATTGTATCAATTTGGAAGAGCACCAGGTGGCAGCACTATTTCCTGCCTTGTAGTGCTCTGGACACCCACCTAGGTATCTCTTCAACAAACAAAAAGCATGGGAACAAAGCAAATTTGATAACAGAAGTAAATTGGAAAGTTTTTTTAATTGAATGCTCTGTCTGAATCACACAAGAAGATTTTTGGGTTTCATATCCCTTTTAAACGTGAGTTAGGGCTTGCAGCTCAGGTGATCTTCCTGTAAACGGTTATGAAGCCTGTATATTAGGGCATTGCTTTATGTATAACAGGGTAGTCCATATATCCCAAGAAAGTCCTCTCTTTTAAATGCAATAAACAAATAGTATAGTAATTTGTATAGGGGTTAGAGCTGTTCTTCCTTATCAACCAGCTATGTACACATATATGTTAGTTTCAAAATGTCAGATAAACAGCTTTAGTTTAAATAGTCGTTTTATACATCTGTGATATCAATTGGTTATGTTTAGTGTCTTTGTACTGTGAGACCAGAATACGGAATTAATTGGCCTTTCCAGTTATTTTCTTGACCGGTCTTGCATAACAGCTGCAGCCTCTGCACCCACTGTAACATGCAGGAAGCAAGTATCCTAATCTGTATCTCCTCTTTAGAGCAACAGCTTACTACTTCTTCCATGTCTTGTGTCTATACAGCATAAAACAACTATTTCCTTTTCTTTTCAGGTCATCGTCACCAAACAACACAAACCCTTTTGGATCAACCTTTTGCTTTGGCCTTCAAAGGATGATCTTTGAGGTTAGATTGAGAATTTAAAGCAGGTTTTATACATACCCATATACTGCACTTATGTATAAGCAGCCTTTACATTTACCAGTTTTAGTAAGCTATATGCCATACTCATCCGCAGTTTGATGCAGTGATATACTTTTTCTATCACAAAAAAAACAAGTATCTCTCAGAATGTTCTGTCTCCTACACCTCTATGGTTACACAAGCTTGAAAAAAAATATTGTTAAAAATACAAAGATTGTATTGCCTGGCTCAGACTTGTATTATGTTCAGCCTGGAAACGTGACAGGCCAGATAGAATACATTGGAAAGCTGTATTGTACCCCCCACCCTCCCGACTTAAAGGGACAGTCTAGTCAAAATTAAACTTTCATTATTCAGATAGGAGATGTAATTTTAATCAACTTTCCAATTTACTTTTATCATCAGATTTGCTTTTTTCTCTTGGTATTCTTAGTTTAAACTAAACATATGTAGGCTCATGTGCTAATTTCTAAGCCTTTGAGGGCTGCCTCTTATCACAGGCTTTTTAAATTTCTTTTCAACACAGAGACAGAAAGTACACGTGGGCCATATAGATAACACTGTGTTCAGGAACAGGGGGTTATTTAAGATCTAGCACAACACAATGCTAAATGAAAGACAATATATAATAAACAGTCACAGTCATGTGATCAGGGGGCTGGAAGAAGGTTCCTAGATACAAGGTAATCACAGAAGTAAAAAGTGTATTAATATAACAGTGCTGGTTTTGCAAAACTGGGGAATGAGTAATAAAGGGATTATCTATCTTTTAAAACAATAACAAGGTCTATTGTTATTTTAAGGTCTATGGTTATGTTTGCCTTGAGACACGTGTCCAGTTTGTTTTGGAGCCTTCACATGTAATCCGTTGTGCATTGTGTTGTTTATCACAGTTTATGCAGAAGCTGCACATGTGTTTTGAATCATTCACTTTCTGCATTTTCTGATTTGCCTGCCTGTGTGTCCTAGGTAATGCAGAATAACCACATAGCATCTGTTACACTCTATGGAGCACCCAGACCCAACGGGCAGCAGAAACCTTCAGAACTGAGCCAATAAACTCAAAAGGAGCTAGTGGGGTAGCTTAGCCCTGCGTGCCTTGACTTGCAGCCAGATACCCACACAAAGCAAAGCTGATGTTGTCGTGCAGTGTGTGGTGCTGGCAGAACAGAGGGAGCTGTATGGATTGTGGGTGTCTTCAGCTGCCTTCTCTCATTAAGTCCAGGCTGGTGCCCCCCTTGCAGTCAGTGTGTTCTCCACATTCATGTGACCTTCTGATAACAGTCCAGGACCAGCAGAGCACTCTGCTGCATCAAAAAGCACAAACATGAGAGAGCCGTATCCAGGAGCAGAAAATGAGGAGTCTGCGTGTTAGTGTTACTGACTTCATGTGATAGTCACATTTGTATATATTAATATACATGTCTATGTAAAACATTAATAGTTATGTGACTAATAGAAATGTAACATTTGACTGGTGAGTATAAATATATTTGTGTGTGTGTATATGAATATATATATGTGTGTGTGTGTGTGTGTGTATATATATATATATATATATATATATATATATATATATATATATATATATATATATATATATATATATATATATACATATATATATACATATATATATACATATATATATACATATATATATACATATATACATATATATATACATATATATATACATATATATATACATATATATATATATATATATATACATATATACACACACATATACATTTATATATATATATATTTATATACACATACACAAACAAGTGCAAACACATATTTATAATTTATATATTATGCAATCATTCAGGTACCACAACTAGAAGTCTTTCATATGGTATAGGCTGCAGTACAATGTTTTCCTCAGATTCTTGGCTCCCTGTATTGGTGATTAAGCTCCTTCCTGCTACCACAAAGATATATATATATATATATATATATACATACAGTACATATATAAATTTGAGGATCCCTAGTACAGCTTAGTGTTCTGCAGCCTTGGTGCCCATTCTGTTGCCAGGATATCTGGCAAACATGACTGTTAACCCCTTCACTGCCAAAGGGCACTGTAAGCATTATAGAGACAGAAGGCACCCATTTAATTTGTGTTTAAGAGCACGCATGCTGGCACATGGAAGGGGACTGGCCTGTATTTGTACCCATTTCTGGCAGTATCCTGCAGGTGTTGCTTAACTGTTTATGAACATGCAATAGTCTACAGGTTTTCCCAGCAATGGGGACAAGCACTTGTTCCATTTGCACTACATACACTTTACTTGATCAGAAATCATGGTCACTGATTGACATCTGTGTATGGACACTGGAGATGTCCAGCCACAGTATGAAATGTTTATTTATGGAACAGGAAAGAAGTTATTTTTTTCCTGAACTAGTAATTACTTGACTTGCTCAAATATATATATAGTTTTTTTATTTTGTAACCCTGTGTATCCATTACTTTCAAGTTGTTTTTTTCTCTCATAAACATTTTTCTTTGTTCTGTTAAATATTTTGATCCGTGTTATGATTCTTATTGATTTGGTGATAATTTTCTTAAAGGGAAACCCAATAACCTAGATGATACAGCTATCTTCAAATGGACAGTAGACCCTGTTCCTTTCCTTTCTAACATTTCTAATAATTCAGATGTAGTTAAAAAAAAAAAAAAGTCTTCGGGTACAGTGTTAGCTATGGCCAAATTTCCCACAAATACTTAACAAGATAATCTTTATTTTATTTCAAAGAGCCAAAGACCTGTCAGCCTTCTGACATATTCTACCAGAGGTTAGGGGGATTGGTGATACATTGCTCAACAAATATATATTATATACACACACAGACAGACATTACTTTTTATTTGCTATATGTTATAGTGTTTTTCACAATTCTGATATTTAATTCAGGCAGGTTTGTATTCCTATTGGAGCCTGCAATTGCGATGATGGCGGCTGTATACTTTTTGGGCTCAGGGATTAAATTTAGAAACTATGATTTATAGTGTGTCAAACAGAAAAATCCAGTGACTACACTTATCATGAATTGATTTACAGGGTATGAATACACTTTTTAAATTGTCCCTTTATACTCTTGTGATTAAACACCAATAAGTGTTTTGATTTTGAAAAACACAACTGGGTAACCTCATTTCCATTTGAAAATATTAACAGCACTTTTTATCGTAGATACAGTTCTGAAATGTTTCGGGAGGAATGCGATCTAACCCCCCCTCCCCCCTCGTTTTAAATCAAGTGGGTGCTGCAAAACCATTTGAATGAAGTGGAGGATTCTATTTCTGCAGATGTTAGGTAGATATAATGTGAGTCCTTATCCTATGAGGTCATGTTACAAAGATCTTGGTGACGAAGTCCCTACAAAAGCCAGACATTACATTTGTGATAGCTGTGTGTTCATGGCATCCACAGATTATACTCATGTTTACTGTATGCCCAAAGGTCCCAGTGAATTCATTTGTTTTAGCTGTGTTAATGCAATGTTGAGGGATTAAACCAATACATGTACAGTGGTTGTGGATATACAAAATCATGGTATTAAAGTTATGTTATCTATGTTTTACAGAAACCAGAGATTAAGCACATTGTGGGTGATGCTCTGTTGTACTTCAGCCAGAGATGTATTTGTTTTACTGTATTTGTGAAGAACACAGCCATTTAATTTGTGGTGGGTGTGTTAATGCAGTAACCAGGAATTCAATTTGCAGTCAGGACCTTTTTTTAAATCATGTGGGCTTTGTTTATTGGATAGAATTAATAAAGAGGGGCTTTGCATTAATAAGGCATTGTATTTACTCGTTTTAAGCTAATGATGGACAATATTACTTAAAACAATGATTTAAACTCAGAGAGTTTGTTTTGGGAATAAATAGGTTCCTTCTATAGAGCCCAGGTCTTGAAATACTGTAAGATGGTAACACTTTTTTCCAGTAGGACCCAGGCATTAGCTAATAAATTACATAATACAATTGTAAACTTGTATTGTACTTGTATTTGTGCTCATGAGTTGTTTGTTTTCCTGCTGGCCATCTATTTGAGTTCATTGGATGAATTGCAGTTTCTGAATTAAGGGATTGTCATTCTGCAGAATTAAATACTGGAGTTTCAGTTTAGCTGTTGGCGGTGGTGCTATCTAATATATAACCTGATGTCTGATTACTACCAGAATCAGATTAGTACTACTGCACAACACTACATTTGAGTTTTCATTTCAGTGGTCATACTAGACATACGTTTTACACTCACTTATTTTCCACACTCTGTTATGGAGCAATGTGTATGGTTCCATAGGTAACAATTCTCATCTCATGCTGAACAAGGAAGGGTTCCTTTAAGAAAGCAAGAGCTGTTCATTTTTATTTTTTTATTTGACTGGAGTGAGCAATGTGTTCCCACCTGTACCCACCGTATTCTGCATCAGTTAATGGGGCCTGTGACATTGTACTGTCTGTTAAAAGGGTTAAAGTCATAGGAGTTAATGCTCCAGTCCCCTTTTTAACTGGAAATTGTGGTGGATGTATCTTATTTGTCATGTTTTGGTATAACTATTTGTGATACATGGAAGAATTCTGTGTGTGTTTTCCAGCAAATATTTACATATTTTTTTTTATCAGCTTTTTTTTTAATAGTAACTTGTGTGTAACGGGTATCAGCAAGTAGAAAGAGAGAGAAGGAAAATGAGAAGCACCTGGGGACCAGATGTATCATAAGGCAAACAAACATTTTTAATACAGTCTTCCCTCTTTCTAAGATTCTGCAAAGCTAACCCCTTTCTTGCAAGAGTATTTGTACAGGGGATTATTTTGTAGGAATATAAAATGCTAAAAACCATTATACCATTATGAAATCAACCATCCTGCTGCACAACGTTTTGATAAGTGACAGTCTCCAGGTGTTAATCTTCTCATTGGCAAACTGCTGCTGTTCTTTATTTTTGTTTACATTGCTCATCCCTTATAGTATTACTTCCTGACACTTATGCTGCCACCCCAGCCCGTGTGACTGGCTGAACAGGAAGTGAACAGACTGATGTATATGGTGGGGAGATGCCAAGGCTTAGGCCAAGAATATAGTATGAAGTAGGTGTAAATGAATGGATTATTATGAATAATCTGTACAGGTTCATTTTAAGAAATATTTTAATGAAATAACATTTGTGATCATGCTTCTTCTTTGTTTTTGTTTTTCTTCATTTAATTTTTTACATGAATTTTGGAATCTGTATACCGAAACAGCATGTGTACCCACAGGTCAATAAAGGGAGACCCTTGGTCACAACTCCTGTGCTTGTTATTTCTTACTGTGGTTATAGTGTGTAAAGCATTTCATTGTGTAACTGATATTTATGTGAGTGATGTATTGTTTCAATTTGCAGGTAAGGTAAAAAAGAACGTAGAAACTAAAAATTTGCCAGTGCATCAATATTTATTATTTTCAGCAGTATGTTTTGATATAACTAAACTGCCATATAAAGCATAGTAAAATGCCCTGCCTCCCAAGCTTCCTTCAAATGTAGCAGATGTGATGTGTTGTTTATACATAGCCTAAGTAAGTCTAGCCTCAACTTCTTTCTGTAGATGTTTTTAAAATAGCTACAAGTCAAGATAAAGCACACAGAATCTGGAATTTTTTTAGACCTTATATTGGAAAATATGAGTCTGTCCGTCACATATAGAAAAAGAAAATAGAGAGGCGCACTCAACTGAGACGTAAACAAGCAAGGAAGATATTCTAGATTTTGTTCTAAGGCCAGTGCCACTCAAGCAAAGTGAAAGGAATAGTGTGCTAAAATAGACTGCACCCTGAGTGGCACTGGCCTTATAAACAAGTAAGGAAGTTTTTCCAGCTTTTGTTCTGTCTCAGTTGAATGTGCCTCTCTATTTTCTTTATCTTCACATATAGAACCCTGCATAGAGAAGTAAACCTCTATCAAGGTAACATTTGTGTTTCTAAAAATTTTTGAGACCTCACAGTACTGATGAGACTTCTTAGATCATCTCAAATAAGTGCAGAGCTTTAGATCACTGGGCCCAAAGACTAATTAGTGCAAGAGCAGAAACTAATTTTGCTTTCTTGATTTCTAATAGTGTATAACAAACAAAAGGTCACATTACTGCTAAAATGATCTATATTCTTTTTGAATGTTTGTTTGCTTGTGTGTTTGTAACTGCCTTTATCTGTTTTTGCTTCTTCTTCTTCCAATGAAAAGGTTTCTTTATCCGCTGCTTTTGAGAACAAGGCAGCTGCTGGCTGTGCAAAAGATTCCACATAAGCCAAATTTCTGCTGCTTTCAGGCTATGCACAACCATCAAGTCCCTGTAAAAGCAGGGATCAAATGTTTGCAGATTTGGCGCAGCTGAGGGTTTTGTTATTCCAAAAGTTTTGAAACCCTCATGTAACACAGGCTTGAGGTTAATCCTTTGTAAACACATTCCCAAGAATACATCATCTATTGGAAAAAGTTCCACCTCTGTACAGGCTTGGGCCAGCTTTTTCATGGTTGTCCCAGACATTAAAAATCCTCCCCCTCCAGCATATGCTGGGTAGATTCCTAACCCATACATGTTTTCTGGAATATAATATTTACTTTTTCTTGATCGTATTGGCTTAGCATGATATATTATATCCCCAACAAACAAATCCTCTGTAGAATTCTGTGCCAACAAAAAATTAATCAGATTCTCTACATTGACAAAAACATCTGCATCACCTTTAAAAATAAATTTAACATTCCTACAGTACTTCTCTGTCCAGCTAAGGAAGTGGATCTCTTTTAGGGTCAAGTTGAAGAATGTGTCAACAAAATCCCACAGTAAGATGTCTTTGTAATAGTGACTTTCCTGATGCATAAGGGATTCCCACAATAATATGGTTGTCTTATTCTTTGGAGTTCCAAGAAGGAATACTCTCTGAACCATCACCCCATTAATCATTCCTTCCCTTCCCCAGGTTTTGCGCACACTTTCTCTCCTGTCAAAGTCTTCTACTATGGATTTCACAGCAATGAGCAAGTAGGGTTCTCCCATAGGTTTCTTGCATTTGTTTGGCTGGTTAATTAACAAGCTAAAGTTACGATGATCTTTACTCCTGAGGTATTGCTGAAAATCAAAGGGTGGTTGTGTGGGTGACGAACTGATGGTGGGCTTTACTTCTTCATAACTTATTTCTGCATTGTATGCCTCAGAGAGCAGCTTTGATGTATCTGCTTTTGTGTCTAACTCCAAGTATTTTTTTGTGTGCATAGTCTTCTTTGTTGTTTTAGATTCATTTGTCTGTTTTGTAGAAGCTGTTTCCCTCTTTTCTGTTTGTCTCAGCAGGCTGTAGAATAATGTACATAGAGCAGTGATTAAGAGAAGGGTGCAAAGAGCATCTCCCTTTATACGAACTCTCATTTTTTTCAGAACTTTTTTTAAAGATATAAATTCTCCTTTTGTCAGGCCGAGGTGTGATCAGAAGCCATCTGTAAGTAAAGGGAAAGTGTCAGTGATGTATCAATAAATGCTAGCATTATAGATTCTTTGCTGTCTTAATTCCAAACTTTTAGAGATGTGTTTCAAATGCTGGTGCATAGTGCATACTTTAAATACATGTTTGAAACAGCTATAGCTTTTATTAGAAGCATTTTGGTAATACCTGTATATTGCAAAAATGCTTCTATTCAAAACTGAAATACATCCATTTGGATTCCAACTTTGGCTGGAATGTCCCTTTTAATTCACATCTTAACATGTTTTACTTCCTAATAAATGTATGTTTATGTTCAAACTGGCAAAAGACAGAGCTATAGTTTCGTATACCCTTACATAAATAAGACCTAGCAGTCAGATTCTAAAGAGGTCTCTTGTTAATATATAACTTATTGACTCAAATTCAAACATTAAAGGGGACGGTAAAATATATTTTTTTATCTAAAAAGGGGCATTTTATTATGTATTACACTTTTTTGAAAATGTTCTTGTGAGATATAAACATTTTTGTCTTTGTTCTATCTGTCACTGGCCTCCAACATGTTGTGCTGTGGGAGTTTTCCTGTTATAAGTGATAGCCTACCCACAAATCAGTTGTGCACTTGCTGTTAGTTTAAAGGGACATAAAACCTAAATATTTCCTTCATGATTGAGATAGAAAATACAAGTTTCCAATTTACTTCTTTTAGCAATATTTGTGTTGTTCTCGTGTTTTTCTTTGTTGAATAGATATCTACATAGGTAGTGTGTGCATGTTTGGAGCTCTACATGACAGAAATAGCATTTTCTCTTGTTAAGTGTATCCAGTCCACGGATCATCCATTACTTGTGGGATATTCTCCTTCCCAACAGGAAGTTGCAAGAGGATCACCCACAGCAGAGCTGCTATATAGCTCCTCCCCTCACTGCCATACCCAGTCATTCTCTTGCAACTCTCAACTAAGATGGAGGTCGTAAGAGGACTGTGGTGTTTTATACTTAGTTTATTTCTTCAATCAAAAGTTTGTTATTTTTAAATGGTACCGGAGTGTACTGTTTATCTCAGGCAGTATTTAGAAGAAGAATCTGCCTGCGTTTTCTATGATCTTAGCAGAAGTAACTAAGATCCTTTGCTGTTCTCACATATTCTGAGGAGTGAGGTAACTTCAGAGGGGGAATAGCGTGCAGGTTTTCCTGTAATAAGGTATGTGCAGTTAAAATATTTTTCTAGGGATGGAATTTGCTAGAAAATGCTGCTGATACCGAAGTAATGTAAGTAAAGCCTTAAATGCAGTGATAGCGACTGGTATCAGGCTTATTAATAGAGATACATACTCTTATAAAAGTGTATTTTAAAATGTTTGCTGGCATGTTTAATCGTTTTTTTACATATGTTTGGTGATAAAACTTATTGGAGCCTAGTTTTTTCCACATGGCTGGCTTGAATTTTGCCTAGAAACAGTTCCCTGAGGCTTACTTGCTGTTGTAATATGAGTGGGAGGGGCCTATTTTAGCGTTTTTTTGCACAGCAAAAATTACAGACACAGACATCCACCTTCTTCCTGCATGATCCAGGACTTCTCTGAAGGGCTCAAAAGGCTTCAAAAGTCGTATTGAGGGAGGTAAAAAGCCACAGTAGAGCTGTGGCAGTTGTTGTGACTGTTTAAAAAACGTTTTTGTCATTTGTTATTCCGTTTTTGGTATTAAGGGGTTAATCTTCCATTTGCAAGTGGGTGCAATGCTCTGCTAACTTATTGCATACACTGTAAAAATTTTGTTAGTGTAACTGCATTTTTTCACTGTTATTTCAAAATTTGGGAAAATTTGTGTTTCTTAAAGGCGCAGTAACGTTTTTTATATTGCTTGTAAACTTGTTTTAAAGTGTTTTCCAAGCTTGCTAGTCTCATTGCTAGTCTGTTTAAACATGTCTGACACAGAGGAACCTACTTGTTCATTATGTTTGAAAGCCATGGTGGAGCCCCATAGGAGAATGTGTACTAAATGTATTGATTTCACCTTAAACAGTAAAGATCAGTCTCTATCTATAAAAGAATTATCACCAGAGGGTTCTGTCGAGGGGGAAGTTATGCCGACTAACTCTCCCCACGTGTCAGACCCTTCGCCTCCCGCTCAGGGGACGCACGCTAATATGGCGCAAATTACATCAGGAACGCCCATAGCGATTACCTTGCAGGACATGGCTGCAATCATGAATAATACCTTGTCAGAGGTATTATCTAGATTGCCTGAATTAAGAGGCAAGCGCGATAGCTCTGGGGTTAGGAGAGATACAGAGCGGGCAAATGCTGTTAGAGCAATGTCTGAAACTGCGTCACAGTATGCAGAACATGAGGACGGAGAGCTTCAGTCTGTGGGTGACATCTCTGACTCGGGGAAACCTGATTCAGAGATTTCTAATTTTAAATTTAAGCTTGAGAACCTCCGTGTATTGCTTGGGGAGGTATTAGCTGCTCTGAATGACTGTAACACAGTTGCAATTCCAGAGAAATTGTGTAGGCTGGATAGATACTATGCGGTGCCGGTGTGTACTGACGTTTTTCCTATACCTAAAAGGCTTACAGAAATTATTTGCAAGGAGTGGGATAGACCCGGTGTGCCCTTTTCCCCACCTTCTATATTTAGAAAAATGTTTCCAATAGACGCCACTACACCTGACTTATGGCAGATGGCCCCTAAGGTGGAGAGAGCAGTTTCTACTTTAGCAAAGCGTACCACTATCCCGGTTGAGGACAGTTGTGCTTTTTTTTTTGTTTTAAGTATTTTTATTGAGGGAATAACAATTTCCAAGACAAATACAGTTTGCTCATACAAACATATGGCACATAGTACATGGTAAGATACATATCACATGCCCAAGGAAAAAAAATAAATAAAAAAAAATAAAAGATACATAACAACATGTGCAGAAATAGTACCTTTAACACAATATTCATATAGCTGACCCAAATCGAAATGTAATCAAAGGTGTGAAGATTAAGAAGCAAACCTGGTATCACCCTCATTTTTCCCTCCAATACTGCTGGGGCCACTTTTGGACCCCTGTATTAAAAGTACTACACAGAGGGGTTTTTAATAATGCCGACCTAGACAGGCCTGCATTTTATAGGCTTCTTCCCATGGTAACTAGGACCACAGGTAGGTCCCTAAGGCTAATAACAACATTGAGGGAAGATATTGCAGTTATAAGAATGTTAAAGATACAAGTACCAAACGCTGTGTCAGAGATAAAGAACCATATAGGCAGTTTCACGCATACATAGGAACACAGATAGGCGATACACAAATGAGCTAACATCAATTCTAAAATTATGGTGATAAACAGTCTATAATCGTTAAACTCAGGATAATTCATAATAAATCTCTTCATTTTTAATCCGAAGAACCATTTTTTCGCTTATATAAACAGAAACCACTGCATTGGTTCTACGAACAGGGCAGAGACAATATAACTCTGCCAAAAAGGAGTATGGAGGATAAGCTAATTATCCCTTACCTTACATTTGTGAGGGGGGGATGGAAAAGGGAGAGAGGGGGGAAGAGGGCAAGGGGGGAAGAGGGGAAAAGAAGGGGAGAAGGAGAGGGAAGGGAGAAGGGAGAGGAGGGTACTGGGGAAGGGAGAAAAGGTGGAAAGGGGGGAATAGGATGGTAAGGGGAGAAGGGTAATGGAAAGGGGAAAGGAGGGTGGAAACAGAGGGGGGGAGGATGGAAAGAGAGGGGGGGGAGGGAGGGGGAGAGGATGGAAAGGGAGGGGGGAAGGTGGAAAAGGGGGAAGGGTGGAAGGTTGGAAAGGGAGGGGGAGGATGGAAAGGAGAGAGGAAGGTGGATAGGGAGTGGGGGGGGCGATGTTTAAAATATAAACAAAGTCCTTCAAGATGGGCAAGCACTGGATCTTAAGTTGTATTTAGATGTATATATTTTCCTCCTCGCCAGTGTATAGTCTCGGGAGGGGACCACCATAGAGGTAGAGATAGATAAGGGGGCAGACTGTCTACAGGGTATATATGGAGAAGGGTTCTCAAATGGACTTTTAATAGGGCACCAAGGTCGTTAATTTTAATGGTGATCTGTGCACATGGCATAGTTAACTAGGTAGTTCAATATTACTAGATTATATGCTATAAAAGCATCGCTCTCTCCAGCGCTCAGGTTACACACATTAAAAGATCCTAAGAGGTAGACCTACAGCATACTGGGAATTAGTAGTACAATGACACACATATATCATTTATAAGTGAAGTTCTACCGCAAAGCGATCCAGAGATGAGGATATGACTGAAACACTAGACTGACCCCTATGCTCATAGATTCAGTGACTGTGATCTAGATTATATCGTATCCATATTACCCAGTGCAAAAGTTACACTACTTAATCAGCCCAAGAACTTCATAATACACATAGCAATATATAACTTATAACAAAACATAGAACATATAGCAATGTGAGAAAATAAAAAAGATAAACAACAAATTACATTGCAACGAAACAACAGACATGCAGTATAATATACATTGCAGAGGTCATAAGCACTTAGAGAATCTCACTCCAGTTAGGTATGAGATAGGGAACATAATACCCCACCAATTGCAATCTGAGTGTCTGGTGTCATATAGCTCAAGCTTAAATGTGAGATGCTAATCAGGTTCGGCACAACAGTAGCCTATCATTTAGGAGATCCAGGCATCCCCCATCACCTATGATTAATGCCTTATTGCTCTATCTCGCTGGAGTTACATTTCAAGCTTATATGGGACCATAGATCCTTAGCCCTATGAATATATACAGTAAAGTAAAACTTCCCCAGATCAAACAGTATAATTCTATAAGTGCAGACATCACAACTCTGAATTACCCCCCTATTAGCTTAAAATTCTCAAACATTTAAAGGTCACTGTGAGACATGTATTCATCAGGGTATACTTCAGGAAGAAAAGGTAGACAAATTATAACATATATTGCCTGTGTAGTGACATCCAACTATTGCTAGGATGTCACAGTTAGATGAAAATCAGGTAGGTTTCAGTGCATAGCCGCATGCAGGCAAGACAGGCTGGATGCATGCAACAAGCATAAGATAGAACGTCCCTTTACCCACCACAATATGATTTTATTATAAGATAAATGAATATTCAAGAGGCACTTGCAGGTTATGTGTCCAGCTGCGTGCGTTAAAAGATAAAATAAACGGGCACGTATTACCACTTAATAGGCATAGTGACAGAAAAGTTATGCATGTATGGTCTCTGAGCATAATATAGGTAGTGGTGGAAGTGTAAAGTACTTAAAGTAGGTAGGACTCAACGCTGTGTCAAGGTAGGCATAACTGAAAGGACCGGGCAATTGGATGTCTTGGGACCCAGAGAAGCATCCTCAAACTAACCCACACCTACTCGCCAGCTTTGAATTCCCATCCGAACAGCTGGGAGAGTGGGTGCGACCTGGGGAAGCTGATCGGCATGTAATGCAGATGTGTCGGGAAGGTAAGTCCCCGCATCCAGCCAGATGGCCTCTCCTCTGTGTAGGGACCGGGCAGCATTAGCATTAGGGGAGAAGTGTTTCAACGGTAACAGATCGGGCAGGACTTGCAGATTCTCCCCAGTTACCATCTCCGTTCTCGGACTACCTCCGTCGTCCCAAGCATTAGCAGCAGCTCCTCGGGTGAAGGCCAAGGGGAGCAGGGAAGGCTCACAGGAATCCGGCCGCACGCAAACCACTCCCTGGGCCCCGGAAAACTCCATCTCTGGCGCATTGTGGCTGGAGTCATTCTCACGGGTAGGACCCTCACAGGTAATGGGAGCCACAGGAGGCCAATCTTCCTCCGAGCCCGGGTGCTTCCTACTGAGTATTAGCCGGTCCAGTCTGCAAAGCAGATTGCGATGATGTTCCTCAAAAAGGGCCAATATAGCCATGCGAGTGACCTCCATATTTACACCGCCTCGTGGTTAGGCCGCACCTTATGGAGTCGACAAAAAGCTGGGGAAGCGCTCCTAAATCTTGCTCTGTCTTGTGTAGTAGGGTCTCAGGGGTAAACCACATCCCCAGAGTTTGTGAGCTCAAAGGGCAAAATTAACCCCAAAAAACATAAGGTGAAGACAGGAGCTATTATCACATGCGGCTAGTCTCCTCTGCGGTTAGCTCCGCCCCCACAGTTGTGCTTTTTCAGATCCAATGGATAAAAAATTGGAGGGTTACCTTAAGAAAATGTTTATTCAACAAGGTTTTATTTTACAGCCCCTTGCATGCATTGCGCCTGTCACTGCTGCGGCGGCATTCTGGTTTGAGGCCCTGGAAGAGGCCATCCAGACAGCTCCATTGAATGAAATTATTGACAAGCTTAGAACGCTTAAGCTAGCTAACTCATTTGTTTCTGATGCCATTGTTCATTTGACTAAACTAACGGCTAAGAATTCCGGATTCGCCATCCAGGCGCGTAGGGCGCTATGGCTTAAATCCTGGTCAGCTGACATGACTTCATAGTCTAAATTACTCAACATTCCTTTCAAGGGGCAGACCTTATTCGGGCCTGGCTTGAAGGAAATTATTGCTGACATTACTGGAGGCAAAGGTCATACCCTTCCTCAGGACAGGGCCAAATCAAAGGCCAAGCAGTCTAATTTTCGTGCCTTTCGAAATTTCAAGGCAGGAGCAGCATCAACTTCCTCCGCTTCAAAACAAGAGGGAACTGTTGCTCATTCCAGACAGGCCTGGAAACCTAACCAGTCCTGGAACAAGGGCAAGCAGGCCAGAAAGCCTGCTGCTGCCCCCAAGACAGCATGAAGGAACGGCCCCCTATCCGGAAACGGATCTAGTGGGGGGCAGACTTTCTCTCTTCGCCCAGGAGTGGGCAAGAGATGTTCAGGATCCCTTGGCGTTGGAGATCATATCTCAGGGATATCTTCTGGACTTCAAAGCTTCTCCTCCACAAGGGAGATTTCATCTTTTAAGGTTATCAGCAAACCAGATAAAGAAAGAGGCATTCCTAAGCTGTGTGCAAGACCTCCTAGTAATGGGAGTGATCCATCCAGTTCCGCGGACGGAACAAGGACAGGGATTTTATACAAATCTGTTTGTGGTTCCCAAGAAAGAGGGAACCTTCAGACCAATCTTGGACCTAAAGATCTTAAACAAATTCCTCAGAGTTCCATCATTCAAAATGGAAACTATTCGGACCATCCTACCCATGATCCAAGAGGGTCAGTACATGACCACAGTGGACTTAAAGGATGCCTACCTTCACATACCGATTCACAAAGAACATCATCGGTTCCTAAGGTTTGCCTTTCTAGACAGGCATTACCAATTTGTAGCTCTTCCCTTCGGGTTGGCTACTGCCCCGAGAATTTTTACAAAGGTTCTGGGCTCACTTCTGGCGGTTCTAAGACCGCGAGGCATAGTGGTGGCTTCGTATCTAGACGGCATCCTGATACAGGCGTCAAGCTTTCAAATTGCCAAGTCGACTGATTGCCAAAATCAAACAGGAGAGAGCATCAGTGATTCTGATAGCGCCTGCGTGGCCACGCAGGACCTGGTATGCAGACCTAGTGGACATGTCATCTCTTCCACCATGGACTCTGCCTCTGAGGCAGGACCTTCTAATACAAGGTCCTTTCAATCATCCAAATCTAATTTCTCTGAGACTGACTGCATGGAGATTGAACGCTTGATTCTATCAAGGCGTGGCTTCTCCGAGTCAGTCATTGATACCTTAATACAGGCTCGGAAGCCTGTCACCAGGAAAAACTACCATAAGATATGGCGTAAATATCTTTATTGGTGTGAATCCAAGAGTTACTCATGGAGTAAGGTTAGGATTCCTAGGATATTGTCCTTTCTCCAAGAGGGTTTGGACAAAGGCTTATCAGCTAGTTCTTTAAAAGGACAGATCTCTGCTCTGCCTATTCTTTTGCACAAGCGTCTGGCAGAAGTTCCAGACATTCAGGCATTTTGTCAGGCTTTGGTTAGGATTAAGCCTGTGTTTAAAACTGTTGCTCCCCCGTGGAGCTTAAACTTAGTTCTTAAAGTTCTTCAGGGAGTTCCGTTTGAACCCCTTCATTCCATTGATATTAAACTTTTATCTTGGAAAGTTCTGTTTTTGATGGCTATTTCCTCGGCTCGAAGAGTCTCTGAGTTATCTGCCTTACATTGTGATTCTCCTTATCTGATTTTTCATTCAGACAAGGTAGTTCTGCGTACCAAACCTTGGTTTTTACCTAAGGTGGTTTCTAACAGGAATATCAATCAAGAGATTGTTGTTCCATCATTGTGTCCTAATCCTTCTTCAAAGAAGGAACGTCTTTTGCATAATCTGGACGTAGTCCGTGCCTTGAAGTTTTACTTACAGGCTACTAAAGATTTTCGTCAAACATCTGTCCTGTTTGTCGTTTACTCTGGACAGAGGAGAGGTCAAAAAGCTTCGGCAACCTCTCTCTCCTTTTGGCTTTGGAGCATAATACGCTTAGCCTATGAGACTGCTGAACAGCAGCCCCCTGAAAGGATTACAGCTCATTCTACTAGAGCTGTGGCTTCCACCTGGGCCTTTAAAAATGAGGCCTCTGCTGAACAGATTTGCAAGGCTGCGACTTGGTCTTCGCTTCACACCTTTTCAAAATTTTACAAATTTGACACTTTTGCTTCTTCGGAGGCTGTTTTTGGGAGAAAGGTTCTACAGGCAGTGGTTCCTTCCGTTTAAGTTCCTGCCTTGTCCCTCCCATCATCCGTGTACTTTAGCTTTGGTATTGGTATCCCACAAGTAATGGATGATCCGTGGACTGGATACACTTAACAAGAGAAAACATCATTTATGCTTACCTGATAAATTTATTTCTCTTGTAGTGTATCCAGTCCACGGCCCGCCCTGTCCTTTTAAGGTAGGTCTAAATTTTAATTAAACTACAGTCACCACTGCACCCTATGGTTTCTCCTTTCTCGTCTTGTTTCGGTTGAATGACTGGATATGGCAGTGAGGGGAGGAGCTATATAGCAGCTCTGCTATGGGTGATCCTCTTGCAACTTCCTGTTGGGAAGGAGAATATCCCACAAGTAATGGATGATCCGTGGACTGGATACACTACAAGAGAAATAAATTTATCAGGTAAGCATAAATTATGTTTTTGCAACAATGTTATACATTAGCAAGAGCACTGTCATCTAGTGCTGCAGACACATGCACACTCCAGAGCTTACCTTCCTGCTTTTCAACAAAGGATAACAAGAAAATGAAGAAGATTTGATAATAGAAGTAAATTGGAAAGTTGTTTAAAAATGTATTCTCTATCTGAATCATGAAAGAAAACATTGGGAGTTTTGTCTCTTTGAAAGGGACATTCTGGTTTAAATTCAGTTAATGCACCTAGATGAATTACATCTCTGAATAGAAACCTATTTGCAATATACAAGTATTGGCAAAAATGCTTCTAGTAAAAGTTATCACTGTTTTAGTGTTAGCATTTTTCTCTACACATGGATGTGAAGCATAGCTAGATATTTTCCCAATGCACCAGCATTTTAAATACTGCAGCTGCTCAGAGCGCCATTGGTGCTTGTGTCATGTCCATGTTCAAAATGCTAGTGCACAGTGCATACTTAAATGTGCTTTTGAAACAGTTGTAGCTTTTATTAAAAACATTTTTGCTAATACATGTATATTACACAAATGCATCCATGTGGATTAGAATGTTAGATGGAATGTCCCTTTAAGAATCAAAATATAAAGCTTAAGCGTAATGTTTTTCATTTCTTCTTCTCTCTCTCTCTCCCTGATCACTCCAAGTAAAAAATCTAAGCAGGAGCCTAATACTTTCCTTTTAACATCATAATTTCTTAAAGGGGCAGTAAACTGTAGAATTGTTTTCCCTTAAAGGAACAGTCAAGTCCTATATAAACTTTCATGATTCAAACAGGGCATGTCATTTTATACAACTTTCCAATTTACTTTTATTACTAATTTTGCTTTGTTCCCTTGGTATTCTTAGTTGAAAGCTTAACCTAGGTAGGCTCATAAGCTAATTTCTTAGAAATTGAAGGCCACCTTCAATGCTAATGCATTTTGAAAGGTTTTCACCACTAGAGGGCATTAGTTCATGCGTGTCATATAGATAAGATTGAGCTCACGCACGCAAAGTTACCTAGGAGTAAGCACTGATTGGTTAAAATGCAAGTCTGTCAAAAGAACTGAAATAAGGGGGCATTTTGCTTAGATATAAGGTAATCACAGAGGTAAAAGGTGTATTATTATAACTGTGTTGGTTATGCAAAACTTGGGAATGGGTAATAAAGGGTTTGTCCATCTTTTGAAACAACAAAAATTCTGGTGTTGACTGTCCCTTTAAAGTATTTTCAATTACTTGAGTATAAAATGTATGAGAAATTTCATTTTTAGGTTTATCTGTGTATATGAACTAACTGGTTTTGTGCTTTTAAACCACAGCCTATTGAAATGGGTTGAGCTTGCAGGTAATATCAGATCTCATTATGTTATCACTTTATGCCCACACACTTGCTTCCTTATATCTATTTGTAAACCAAAGCTCAATACTTCAAGAAAACAATGGACAACTAACATTTTATTACTTAACTATCCTGCACCCCACCGAGAGTGTAATTTCTTCTGCTGGATGTGTTTACTTAGGCTTATCAATAACCTAGACTCCAGTATAGAAACGTTCAGCATAGGTGGGGATACCACAGGCTAAATCAGCTATTTCAAATGCTGAAATAAGGGTAAACTTGTAAACAATTTAATAAACTGGACTATTGGGAACAATTTAAAAGTTAGAACAGTTTTGGGTAAACTGTCCCTTTAAACACAACACTAGAGCACTACCATTACTTTCCTGCAAAACATTGGATATATATTATTAATATATGCACCTAACAAATTTTTCAATGAAAAGTGGTGTCTGTTATGAAATTCTATGTTTTTAGTATTCTCATTCTCCGGAAACTATTCATAATCAGGTCAATAATATAAAAGTTTCAAAAGTGTGGAACACAAAATATGTAAAAGTAAGAGTCTTTAGATAAGTGTGGCAGGTACAGCCTAAAGAAAAGTATAGTGGTTTATATGCAGCTTCAGGGAGCAGGGGATAGAAGGAAGAGTCTGGTGTTAGTTTTTACACTCAGTAGACATTTTAATGCTGAGTACTTGATTCTGAACAACAATAGGATTGTAGCTGATAAATGCCAATGCTTATTTTTTTCTGAGCCATTTTTTTCATCCCTGGTTCACAAGTACAGGTGTTGATTAGTGTGTGTGATCAGTGCACAGTCGGCACATGTGCTGAAAAGGACAAGGTGTTTGTGATGAGATGCCAATCTGCATTACAAACACAATTTCTTTCATGTAAGTGGCAAGAGTCCATGAGCTAGTGACGTATAGGATATATATTCCCACCAGGAGGGGGTAAAGTTTCCCAAACCTCAAAATGCCTATAAATACACCTCCCACCTCACTCATACCTCAGTTTTACAAACTTTGCCTCCTTTGGAGCATTTTGAAGCCCAATTCCTCTCAAAGTACAGTGTTTGAGGGATGTGAAGGGAGTATTGCCTGTTGATACCATGTTTTCGCCTGTGGGAAATCTATTTTAGGGCTCTCTGTAAATCGGTTGAGGGATTCATCTGCTGCCTCCCTTTACAGATCGACATTATACTCCTCTACCATTACTTCTGCTGATATGTTTCAGTACTGGTTTGGCTGTCTGCTGTATGTGGATGGATGTCTTCTGGTAAGTATATATCATTTTTTAAGACACTCTCAGCTATGTTTGGCACTTTATATTATACAGTTTTTAATATATATTGCATATATTTGCCACGGGTCAGATCTGTGTATATTTCCCTTTTCAGTCTAACAGTTTCAGCATGGAGATTATGTTTGCATTTTCTTACCTGGGGTTCTAGTTAGTTGTAACTTGGAGTCTGTTTTTCAAAATTTTTGTGGGCAAACTAGGCTTGCGATGATGCAAAATGCTACATTTTATTGCGTCGTTTTTTGTGCGAAGATTTTTGGCACAAATTTGCGCCTGTTGTAACGCAAGTCGCGTCATTTCTTGTGTCTTTGTTGACGCAATTTTTTGGGTGCAAAGTCGCACCTGTTATGACGCAAGTTGCTCTGAACAGGATAAGGGGGAAACTGGACAAGAAGGGGTTAATTAGCACTCATTCCTATAATTAAGAGTAAATATGTTGATACATTCAACTAATAACTAGAGAGATGATTAAGTTAAAACTTAATATTTATTAAACCACTATTAAAAAGAGTGTTGGTAGGGATAACACCCTAAAACATAACCAAAGTGCTCCACACACACACTTGTGAATGCCCCGCTGCAATATACCCAGACAATGGACACAGATTCAACCACCCCCCTGTATTCCTGGCCAGTAACAGGATACGCTGGCTTCAGGTGACAGGGATGGTTTCTATACTGTGTGCACAAGTCCCTTGCAGAGGATTCACTGTTACGTGAGTAACAAAGGTTCAAAATGATTAAAAACAACTATATTTAGAATAGCATACTATTGTGCTATGCACAAACGCGTTTCGGCCAAGTAGCGGCCTTTCTCAATGTGCAGATTGAAATTGACAAGACGAGTGTCTCGCTGACAGTGCCTTATATACCTATCTCCTGTGTAGTTCGCCCAATCGCAGCGTGCGTTTAGTGCACGCCCACCTCTCAACGAATCACACGCGATTTAGTATCAGCTTGCTGTGGGATAAGACTCGGTTTCCGATTGGTTACTAGTAACTCACTGCATATCCAATCACTGATAACCGGTTATGTCTAACTGATGTTACTACGGTCGTTATGAGAAATAGGTATTTGGATAACTGTAGCTGAGATCACTTATTGATCATCCGATTCTATGTGCACCCAATATATTTTTCCATGAGCCAGTTATATCTTAAAAACATTTGTCAGCATTGCGGTATACAAATTTTATATACATCGGGAACCTGTGGAAGACAGATAGAAGAGGCGCCTCATGGGACAAGTATCGTCTGGATCAACAGATGGATGATAAGCAGACAGGCAAAACCCCCCACAGAGTGTTACTCACAAGAGGGGCGGTACAAACGTGTACCCGAACAAGCAGGACGGAACCAAAAGTCGCCCGTCAGACAAGCGTAAGCTCAATAGGCTGGAGGCAGACGTCACTCGGCAGGCAGCGTCAGAGTGGACCCAACAGAGGAGCCAATGGGATCGATGAAATCTTGGCAATACGGACCTCCAAGGAGATCGTCAGGAACAGAACAAAGTAACGCCAGCGGCGATTGAAATAGATGACAGGCAGGTGTGTAATACTCAAGGATATATTTATTGAGTATATACAGATAAAAACATGCGTCAATATCTGTTAGCATGTCATTATTCTGTTTTTTAGTCCATCCATAGCTCTGGCTCCTCGGACACCTCCCATCATGATTAACATCGTATCACATTGCCTGTCTACCATGGAGGTGTGTTAGCAGCTGGAGCTCTGTGATTGGCTCAGGTGTGTTTTAAATAGAGCAGGTAAACCTGTGTATTAGTATCAGCCTGATGAAACGACTATATGTTGAGAAACGCGTTGCTGGACGCATGTTTTTATCTGTATATACTCAATAAATATATCCTTGAGTATTACACACCTGCCTGTCATCTATTTCAATCGCCGCTGGCGTTACTTTGTTCTGTTCCTGACGATCTCCTTGGAGGTCCGTATTGCCGAGATTTCATCGATCCCATTGGCTCCTCTGTTGGGTCCACTCTGACGCTGCCTGCCGAGTGACGTCTGCCTGCAGCCTATTGAGCTTACGCTTGTCTGACGGGCAACTTTTGGTTCCGTCCTGCTTGTTCGGGTACATGTTTGTACCACCCCTCTTGTGAGTAACACTCTGTGGGGGGTTTTGCCTGTCTGCTTATCATCCATCTGTTGATCCAGATGATACTTGTCCCATGAGGCTCCTCTTCTATCTGTCTTCCACAGGTTCCCGATGTCCTTCCTTCACTTTTAAGAGAGCTGCCTGGTCCGTTGTTGATTCTGTTGAATCCGCCATCATTCCATACGCTGTGATCATCTGCGCACTTCCATAGAGTCTCCATTGCTCTATCCTCAAATTTTATATACACAGCGTGCCAAATAATTACTGATTCTAAAGAGTAACAATGGCTCAGTATTAGAATTATTCACAATGATTGCTCTAACGGTTCAATGCATAAAGCATTAAATAATTTGTTTACATATAATAAAATGAATTAAATGTATTAGGCCCTTACTGTCTCTATAACATAGGTTATTCCACATTATGCCAATAATAGCTTATACAGAGAAGTACAATAATATATATATCACCACACAGACTGATGAACAAAGCTAGCAAGTTGCGTCATTTCATAGTGTTAGCTTTGGCGGCAAAAGTTTTTACCTCTGTGATTGCATCATTCTTGGCACCAAAATTTGTTATATTAAAGGGACAGTCTAGTCCAAAATAAACTTTCATGATTCAGATAGAGAATGTAATTTTAAACAATTTTCCAGTTTACTTTTATCACCAATTTTGTTCTCTTGATATTCTTAGTTGAAAGCTAAATCTAGGAGGTTCATATGCTAATTTATAAGCCCTTGAAGGCCGCCTCTTCTCTCAGGGCATTTTGACAGTTTGTCACCACTAGAGGATGTTAGTTCATGTGTGTCATATAGATAACACTGTGCTCACGCACGTGGAGTTCAGGTGAGTCGGCTCTGATTAGCTAAAATGGATGTCAAAAGAACTGAAATAAGGGGGCAGTTTGCAGAGGCTTAGATACAAGGTAATCACAGAGGTAAAAAGTGTATTTATATAACTGTGTTGGTTGTGCAATACTAGGGAATGGGTCTTCTTGACCAGGGCCTGAACAAAAGTTTGAACATCTGGCAAATCTGTCAGACGTTTGTGCAAAAGAATAGACAGTGAAGAAATCTGTCCCTTCAGAGACTGTCCCTTTAAGCCTCTCCTTTTTTTGCTCGCTGCTCTCATTTGTTTATAGAGGGCTATGATGTTTGCTTTTGATTTTACTTTTGTATAAGAATTTTAACATATATATTTTTTTCCCATTCCTGAAACTGCTATTTTGAGGAAATTGGATATTTTGTTTAAATGTTATTTTTTCTTTTTTGTTACATTTTGCAAGATGCCTCAAACTGGTCCTGCTTCTGATGTTACTGTAGGAACTAAGCTGCCTGAACACAATTCTACCAAAGCTAAATGTGTGTTTGTTGTAATTTAGCTGATCTTATTTCTTCAGCTCAAATATGTGGCACTTGTTATGAAAAATTATTACATGCTGATAATGTTTCTATATATACAAATATATCTACTGTTATTTCTTCACAGTCTAATGTACATGATATTCCTGCAGATATGAAAAATTATATTGCTGCAGCCATAAAGACGGCCATGACTGCTATTCCGCCTTCAAATAAACGTAAAAGGTCTTTCCAAACTTCTCATAAATCTGATGAAATTTGTATTCACTGACAGCATACTGAAGTATCCTCTGCTGATGAGGATCTCTCTGGCTCAGAGGATCCTGCATCAGAGACTGAAATTAACAAATCTTAATTTCTTTTTAAGATTGAATATATTCGTTCTTTATTAAAGGACATATTGTTTACTTTGGTTATTGAGGAATCTAGTCCTTTTGATAACACAACTAGTAATCATTTGAATTCTGTTTTTAAAACTTCTAAGGTTACTCCTGAAGTTTTTCCTATTCCAGATGCTATCTCTAATTTGATTACTAAAGAATGGTCTAAGCTTGGTACTTCCTTTAACCCTTCTTCTAGGTTTAAGAAGCTGTATCCTTTACCTGTGGCTAATTTAGAGTTTTGAGGAAAGTCCCTAAGGTTGATGGGGCTATTTCCACTCTTGCAAAACGTACTACTATTCCTATGGAAGATAGTACTTCTTTTAAGGATCCTTTAGATAGGAAGATTTAATCTTATCTTAGAAGAGCATATTTACATACTGGCTATATTCTTAGACCTGCTAATTCTATGGCTGATGTTGCTGCTGCTTCAACTTTTCTTGCAACTTTTTGGTTAGACAACTTAGCACAGCAGTTATCAGATCCTGAACTGTCTAGCATTGTTTTTTTTTATTTCAACATGTTAATCAATTAGTTTGTGATGCTATATTTGATGTCATTAAAATTGATATTTAATCTATGTCTTTAGCTATTCTAACTAGAAGAGCTTTATGGCTTACATCTTGGAATGCTGACATGGTGTCTAAATTTAGATTACTATCTCTATCATTTCAGGGTAATAATTTATTTGGTTTTCAATTGGATCTCCACTATTACTGGGGGATAGGGAGTTTTTCTGCCCCAAGATAAGAAATCTAAGTATAAGTTTAAAGCTCCCAATTGTTTCCGTTCCTTTTGTCAGAATAGAGAACAAAAAACCTCTCTTTCCCCGAAGGCCTCTGGCTCTAATTGGAGACCCTCTCCGAATTGGAATAAATCCAAGTCTTGTAAGAAACCAAATCCAGCCCCTAAGACTGCATGAAGGTGCGGCCCTCAAACAAGTTCAACTGGTGGGGGGTAGATTGAAATTATTTCAAGACATTTGGACAGATTCTGTTCAAAATCAATGGATTCAGGATATTGTTTCTCAAGGGTATCAAATAGGTTTCAGAATAAGACCTCCCATGGGAAGATTCTTTCTTTCTCATGTTTTAACAAACCCTGTGAAGGCTCAGGCTTTTCGGAAGTGTGTTTTAGACCTAGAGCTTTCAGAGGTGATTGTCCCAGTTCCTCAGCAGGAACAGGGTTTGGGTTTTTTTTTTTTTTTTAAACAAGCTTTACCCCTTGGTCAAAGCAAAGGCTTTAAGCCAATCGTCCTCCCCAACCTCGCTTCTAAGTTCTCTATTCCATGTCCTAGTATATGTAGGTAGCTGGGTGTCTGGTGGAATGAGTAAGAGGGTTTGGGTTTTTATTCAAATCTGTTCAAGTCCCAAATAAAGAAGATTCATTCTGACCAATCCTGGATCTGAAAATTTTAAATCATATTGTAAGAGGCCCAACTTTCAAGATGGTGACTATAAGGACTATTCTACCTTTTATTCAGCAAGATCATTTTATGTCCACAATAGACTTACAGGAGGCTTATCTTCACATTCCGATTCATCCAGACCACTATCGTTTTCTGAGATTTTCTTTTTTTTCATGTAATTGGCAAGAGTCCATGAGCTAGTGACGTATGGGATACACAATCCTACTATGAGGGGCAAAGTTTCCCAAACCTCAAAATGCCTATAAATACACCCCTCGCCACACCCACAATTCAGTTTTACAAACTTTGCCTCCTATGGAGGTGGTGAAGTAAGTTTGTGCTAAGATTTCTACGTTGATATGCGCTTCTCAGCATTTTGAAACCCGGTTCCTCTCAGAGTACAGTGAATGTCAGATGGATGTGAAGGGAGTATCACCTATTGAATGCAATGGTTTTCCTCACGGGAGATCTATTTAATAGGTTCTCTGTTATTGGTTGTAGAGATTCATCTCCTACCTCCCTTTTCAGATCGACGATATACTCTCATATTCCATTACCTCTACTGATAACCATTTCAGTACTGGTTTGGCTATCTGCTATATGTGGATGGGTGTCTTTCGGTAAGTATGTTTTTATTATTTAAGACACCATCAGCTAAGGTTTGGCACTTTATGCATTAATATAAAGTTCTAAATATATGTATTGTACTTATATTTGCCACGAGTAAGGTTTATGTATTTCCTTTTGCAGTCAGTTTCATATTTGGGGAAAAACATATTTAGGTAATATTTTTCTTACCTGGGGTTTAGTCTTTTTTCAAATTGACTGTTTTTTTCTTTCAATTTCACGGGCAAAAATTAGGACCGTAAGGGCGCAAAATGCCAACGTTTATTGTGTCATTCTTGGCGCGAAAATTTTTTGGGGCAAGAGTACGTCAGTTGACGCAAATTCGTCATTTCCGGTGTCTTAGTTGACGCCGAGTTCCTTGCACAAGGTTGCGTCGTTAATGACGCGAGTGTGTCATTTCCGGATGTTGTTAGCGCCAAAAAATTTTCAGTTACGTTGTGCGTCATACTTGGTGCCAAATAATTTCATTATTTTAAAACCCCATTCCTATAAGCCTCTTGCCTTTTTTCTATGTCAGAGGGCTATACTGTTTGCATTTTTTCCCATTCCTGAAACTGCCATATAAGGAAATTGATAATTTTGCTTTATATGTTGTTTTTTTCTCTTACATTTTGCAAGATGTCTCAATCTGATCCTGTCTCAGAAATCTGTCGCTGTTACCAATTTGTCGCTCTTCCTTTTGGCCTAGCGACAGCTCCAAGAATCTTTTCAAAGGTTCTCAGTGCCCTACTCTCTTTAATCAGAGAGCAGGGTATTGCGGTGTTTCCTTATTTGGATGATATCTTGGTACTAGCTCAGTCTTTACGTTCTGCAGAATCTCACACAAATCAGAGCAGGGTATTGCGGTGTTTCCTTATTTGGATGATATCTTGGTACTAGCTCAGTCTTTACGTTCTGCAGAATCTCACACAAATCATCTAGTGTTGTTTCTTCGAAAACATGGTTGGAGGATCAATTTACCAAAAAGTTCTTTGATTCCTCAGACAAGGGTCACCTTTTTTAGGTTTCCAGATAGATTTAGTGTCCATGACTCTGTCTCTAACAAACAATATACGTTTAAAATTGGTTGCAGCCTGTCAGAACCTTTGCTCATTTTCAAATGAGACCTCTTCAGCTTTGTATGCTGAACCAATGGTGCAGGGATTATACAAGGATATCACAATTAATATCATTAAATCCCAATGTTCGACTATCTCTGACTTGGTGGTAAGATCACCATTGTATAGTTCAAGGGGCCTCTTTTGTTTGTCCAACCTGGACTGTGATCACAACAGATGCAAGTCTTTCAGGTTGGGGAGCTGTTTGGGGATCTCTGACTGCTTGGAAATCTCAAGAGGCGAGATTACCAATCAATATTTTGGAAATCGTGCACTTTCAGGGCTCTTCGGGTTTGGCCTCTGTTGAAGAGAGAACCGTTAATTTGTTTTCAGACAGACAATATCACAATAGTGGCATATGTCAATCACCAGGGTGGGACTCAGTCCCAAGTCCCCAAACTATGAGAGAAGTATTTCAGATACTTGCTTGGGTGGAATCCAGCTCCTGTCTAATTTCTGCGGTTCATATCCCAGGTATAGACAATTGGGAAGCGGATTATCTCAGCCGTCAGACTTTACATCCAGGGGAGTGGTCGCTCCATCCAGATGTGTTTTCTCAGATTGTTCAGATGTGGGGTCTTCCATAAATAGATCTGATGGCTTCCCATCTAAATAAGAAAGTACCCAGGTACCTGTCCAGGTCCAGGGATCCTCAGGCGGAAGCAGTGGATGCGTTGACACTTCCTTGGTGTTATCAACCTGCTTGTATTTTCCCGCCTCTAGTTCTTCTTCCAAGAGTGATCTCCAAAATCATCATGGAGCAATCGTTTGTGTTGCTGGTGGCTCCAGGATGGCCTCACAGGTTTTGGTATGCGGATCTTGTTCGGATGTCGAGTAGCCAACCTTGGTCACTTCCATTAAGGCCGGACCTTCTGTCTCAAGGTCAGTTTTTCCAACAGGATCTCAAATCATTAAATTTGAAGGTATGGAAATTTAACGCGTAGTGCTTAGTCATAGAGGTTTCTCTGACTCAGTGATTAATACTATGTTACAGGCTCGTAAATCTTTTTCTAGAAAGATTTATTATTGAGGTTGGAAGATTTATATTTCATGGTGTTCTTCTGATAAATTCTCTTGGCATTTTTTCAGAATTCCTAGAATTTTTACAGTTTCTTCAGGATGGTTTGGATAAGGGTTTGTCTGTAAGTTCCTTGAAGGGACAAATCTCTGCTCTTTCTGTTTTTTTTTCGCAGAAAGATTGCTAAACTTCCTGATATTCACTGTTTTGTACAGGCTTTGGTTCGTATCAAGCCTGTCATTAAATCAATCTCTCTTCCTTGGAGTTTTAATTTGGTTTTGAAGCCTTTACAGGCTCCTCCTTTTGAGCCTATGCATTCTTTGGACATTAAACTACTTTCTTGGAAAGTGTTGTTCCTTTTGGCCATCTCTTCTGCTAGAAGAGTTTCTGAATTATCTGCTCTTTCTTGTGAATCTCCTTTTCTGATTTTTCATCAGGATAAGGCGGTTTTGCGGACTTCATTTAAATTCTTACCTAAGGATGTGAATTCTAACAACATTAATAGAGTAATTGTTGTTCCTTCCTTGTGTCCTAATCCTAAGAATTCTTTGGAGAGATCCTTAAATTCTTTGGATGTTGTAAGAGCGTTGAAATATTATGTTGAAGCTACTAAAGATTTCAGGAAGACTTTTAGTCTATTTCTTATCTTTTCTGGTTCTAGGAAAGGTCAGAAGGCTTCTACTGTTTCCTTTGCTTCGTGGTTAAAGCTTTTGATTCGTCAAGCTTATTTGGAGTCGGGATCAGTCGCCACTTCATGGGCTTTTAAGAATGAAGCTTCAGTTGATCAGATTTGCAAAGCAGCAACTTGGTCTTCTTTGTATACATTTACTAAATTCTACCGTTTTGATGTATTTGCCTCTTCAGAAGCAGTTTTTGGTAGAAAAGTTCTTCAGGCAGCTGTTTGAGTTTGATTTTTGTGCTTATGTTTTAAGTTTTTTCATTTACGAGAATAAACTTATATTTTGGGTTGTGGATTAATTTTTTTCAGCGTAAAATGGCTGTATTTATTTTATCCCTCCCTCTCTAGTGACTCTTGCGTGGAGTACATCTTGGGTAATTCTATACCATACGTCACTAGCTCATGGACTCTTGCCAATTACATGAAAGAAAACATAATTTATGTAACAACTTATCTGATAAATTCATTTTTTTCATATTGGCAAGAGTCCATGAGGCCCACCCTTTTTATGGTGGTTATGATTTTTTTGTATAAAGCACAATTATTTCCAAATTCCTTTTGTTGATGCTTTTTACTCCTTTCTTTATCACCCCACTACTTGGCTATTCTGAATTGTGGGTGTGGCGAGGGGTGTATTTATAGGCATTTTGAGGTTTGGGAAACTTTGCCCCTCCTGGTAGGATTGTATATCCCATACGTCACTAGCTCATGGACTCTTGCCAATATGAAAGAAATTAATTTATCAGGTAAGTTCTTACATAAATTATATTTTCTAGACAAGCATTACCAATTTGTCGCTCTTTCATTTGACCTAGCGACAGCTCCAAGAATTTTCTCGAAGGCTCTCGTGCCCTTCTATCTGTCATCAGAGAGCAGGGTATTGTGGTGTTTCCTTATTTGGATGATATCTTGGTACTAGCTCAATCTTTTCATTTAGCAGAATCTCACATGAAACAACTAGTGTGGTTTCTTCAAAGACATAGTTGGAGGATCAATTTACAAAAGAGTTTCTTGATTCCTCAGACAAGGGTCACCTTTTTAGGTTTCCAGATAGATTCAGTGTCCATGACTCTTAACAGACAAGAGACGAATGAAGTTGGTTTTAGCTTGTCTAAACCTTCAGTCTCTATCATTACCTTCAGTGGCTATGTGAATTGAAGTTATAGGTTTCATGACTGCAGCATCGGACCCGATCCCCTTTGCTCGTTTTCATATGAGACCTCTACAGCTTTGCATGTTGCACCAATGGTGCAGGAATTATACTCAGATTTCACAGTTGATATACTTAAATCCCAACACTCAACTCTCTCTGACTTGGTGGTTAAACCATCACTTTATTGTTCAAGGGGTCTCCTTTGTTTGTCCTTCCTGGACTGTGAGCTCAATAGATGCAAGTCTTACAGGTTGGGGGGGCTGTCTGGGGGTCAAAAGGGTTTTGGAATCCTGTAGAGGCAAGGTTATCAATTAATATTTTAGAACTCTGTGCTATTTTCAGAGCTCTTCAGGCTTGGCCTCTATTGAAGAGAGAACTTTACATTTGTTTTCAGACAGACCATGGGGCCTATCTATCAAGCTCCGTATGGAGCTTGAGGGTCCGTGTTTCTGGCGAGCCTGTAGGCTCGCCAGAAACACCAGTTAGGAAGCAGCGGTCTAAAGACCGCTGCTCCATAACCCTGTCCGCCTGCTCTGATGAGGCGGACAGGAATCGCCGCAATTCAACCCAATTGAGTACTATCGGGTTGATTGACACCCCCTGCTGGCTCACAAGAGCTGCTGGTGCAATACTAAATACGGAGAGCGTATTGCTCTGCGCATTCAGCGATGTCTGTCGGACCTGATCCGCACTGTCGGATCAGGTCCGACAGACATGATAAATAGGCCTCAATATCTCAACAGTGGCATATGCCAATCATCAAGGAGGGACTCTAAGTCCTTCAGTGAAGTATCTCAGATAATTTCTTGTGCAGAATCCAACTCTTGTCAAATTTCTGTGATTGATATCCCAGGTGTAGACAATTGGGAAGCGGATTATCTCAGCCGTCTAACTTTACATCCGGTGGAGTGGTCTCTTCATCCAGATGTGTTTTTTCATCTTGTACAGATATGGGGTCTTCCAGAAATAGATCTGATGGCTTCTCGTCTAAACAAGAAGCTTCTCAGATACCTTTCCAGGTCCAAGGATCCACAGGCGGAGATGGTGGATGCTTTAGCAGTTCCTTGGTCTTACCAACCTGCTTACATTTTTCCGCCTCTGGTTCTTCTTACAAGGGTGATCTCCAAGATTATAATGGAACAATCTTATGTGTTTCTGATAGCACCAGCATGGCCTCACAGGTTTTGGTATGCGGATCTTGTCCGGATGTCCAGTTGCCAGCCTTGGCCACTTACTTTAAGGCCAGACCTTCTGTCTCAAGGGCCATTTTTCCTTCAGGATCGCAAATCTCTAAATTTGAAGTCATAGAAATTGAACGTTTAGTGCTTAGTCATAGAGGTTTCTCTGACTCAGTGATTGGCACTATGATACAGGCTTGTAAGTCTGTTTCAAGGAAGATTTATCATCGGGTTTGGAAACCTATATTTCATGGTGTTCCACTCATGATTATTCTTGGCATTCTTTTAGAATTCCTAGGATTTTACAGTTTCTTCAGGATGGTTTGGATAAAGGGTTGTCTGCAAATGCTTTGAAAGGACCAATCTCTGCTCTTTCTGTTTTATTTCATAGAAAGATTGCTAAGCTTCCTGATATTCACTGTTTTGTTCAGGCTTTGATTCGTATCAAACCCATTATTAAATCTGTTTCTCCTCCTTGTAGCACAATTTGGTATTGAATATTTTACAGGCTCCTCCTTTTGAGCCTATGCATTCTCTGGATATTAAATTACTTTCTTATAAAGTGTTATTTATTTTTGCTATCTCTTCTCCTAGAAGAGTTTCTGAATTGTCTGCTCTCTTGTGAGTCTCCTTATCTGATTTTCCATCAAGATAAAGTTGTTTTGCTGACTTTGTTTATATTTTTGCCTAAAGTTGTGAATTCTAACAACATTAATAGGGAAATTGTTGTTCCTTCCTCGTGTCCTAATCCTAAGAATACTATTGAAAGGTTTTTACATTCTTTGGATGTGGTAAGAGCTTTGAAATATTATGTTGAGGCTAATAAAGATTGCATAAAGACTTCTAGGGCGCGATCCGATATACGGCGCAGGTTTCGGCGCAAGCGTGGAAACCTGCGCCGCCCGTAGTTTCAGCTCGCACATCGAGCTATCACATATACGGCGCCGGCAGTTGCTAAAGTGCCGTAAGTCTGACAAACTAGTGATGTCCAGAAATCTGCGTAAGTACAAATTTCTGGAGTCGCCAGTGACTTACGGCACTTTAGAAACTGCCACCGCCTAAAAAAACTGACTAAAATATTAAATCTCCCGTTACTGTCTAACACGCCTCCCAAACTTAGCCCGACACGTATACCCCTCTATCCTCACTCCTAACAATAAATGTATTAACCCCTAAAGCGCCGCTCCCGGACCCCGCCGCCACCTATATTAACTGTATTACCCACTAATCTGAGCCCCCTACACCGCCGCCACCTATATTATATATATATTAACCCCTAATCTGAGCCCCCTACACCGCCGACAGCTACATTAAAATGATTACCCCCTAATGTGAGCCCCCTACACCACCGCCAGCTACATTAACTATATTAACCCCTAATATGATCCCCCTACACCGCCACCAAATATATTAAAATTATTAACCCCTAATCTAATCCCCCTACACCGCCCCACCTATATTTAAATTATTGACCCCTAATCTAATCCCCCTACACCGCCGTCACCTATATTAAATATATTAACCACTAAACCTAAGTCTAACCCTAACACCCCCTAATGTAATTATTATTAAAATAAATCTAAATAATATTAACTAAATTATTCCTATTCAAATCTAAATACCTATAAAATAAACCCTAAGATAGCTACAATATAATTAATAATTACATTGTAGATATTTTAGGGTTTAAATTTATTTTACAGGTAACTTGGTATTTATTTTAACTAGGTACAATAGCTATTAAATAGTTAATAGCTATTTAATAGCTACCTAGTTAAAATAATTACCAAATTACCTGTAAAATAAATCCTAACCTAAGTTACAAATACACCTACACTATCAATAAATTAATTAAATAAACTACAATTATCTAAACTAAATAATAATTATATAATTATATGTATATAATATATTATATAATATAATTAAATACACTAAACTATATTACAAAAAACAAACAAACACTAAATTACAAAAAAATAAAAAAAAGATTACAAGAATTTTAAGCTAATTACACCTAATCTAAGCCCCCTAATAAAATAACAAAGCCCCCCAAAATAAAAAATATGTCCCTACCCTAAACTAAATTACAAAAGTAATCAGCTCTATTACCAGCCCTTAAAAGGGCCTTTTGTGGGGCATTGCCCCAAAGTAATCAGCTCTTTTACATGTAAAAAAAAAAAAAAGAACAACCCACCACCCACACACCCCTACCCGATCCCCCCTTAAAAAAAACCTAAGTCTAACCCCCAAGTGGTCCTTACCTGTCCTGAAGACGGGCGCAGAAGGTCCTGTTCCAGGAGGAGAAGTCTTCTTCCAGTCGGCGACCTCTTCTTTTCCAGGAACCAGCCGGCGCGGAGCGGAGGAGTTGAAGACCGATGACCGCGGAGCTTAAGACCGTCCTCTCTGGAACTGAAGACCGGCGATGCAGGAACTGAAGATCGGCGACGCTGGAACTGAAGACCGGAGCCATGGAGCATGGAGGATCCTCTTCATACGATTGCCGCCATACACTAAATAGGAATTCAAGGTACGCGATTAAAAATGGCGTCCCTTGAATTCCTATTGGCTGATTTCAGCCTTCAAATTCAAATCAGCCAATCGGATGAGAGCTACTTTAATTCTATTGGCTGATTTGAATAGCCAATAGAATAAGAGCTACTGTAATTCTATTGGCTGATTAGAATAGCCAGTATTTAGATTTAAATAGGAATAATTTAGTTAATATTATTAATATTATTTAGATTTATTTTAATAATAATTATGTTAGGGGGTGTTAGGGTTAGACTTAGGTTTAGTGGTTACTATATTTAATATAGGTGGCGGCGGTGTAGGGGGATTAGATTAGGGGTTAATAATTTTAATATAGGTGGCAGCGGTGTAGGGGGATTAGATTAGGGGGTAATATAGTTAATGTAGCTGGCGGCGGTGTAGGGGGCTCACATTAGGGGGTAATAATTTTAATGTAGGTGGCCGCGGGGTAGGGGCTCACATTAGGGGGTAATCATTTTAATGTAGGTGGCGGCGGGGTAGGGGCTCACATTAGGGGGTAATCATATTAATGTAGGTGGCAGCGGGGTAGGGGCTCACATTAGGGGGTTAGACATTTAATGTAGCTGGCGGCGGTGTAGGGGGATCATATTAGGGGGTAATATAGTTAATGTAGCTGGCGGCGGTGTAGGGGGCTCACATTAGGGGGTAATAATTTTAATGTAGGTGGCCGCGGGGTAGGGGCTCACATTAGGGGGTAATCATTTTAATGTAGGTGGCGGCGGGGTAGGGGCTCACATTAGGGGGTAATCATATTAATGTAGGTGGCGGCGGGGTAGGGGCTCACATTAGGGGGTTAGACATTTAATGTAGCTGGCGGCGGTGTAGGGGGATCATATTAGGGGGTAATATAGTTAATGTAGCTGGCGGCGGTGTAGGGGGCTCACATTAGGGGGTAATCATATTAATGTAGGTGGCGGCGGGGTAGGGGCTCACATTAGGGGGTTAGACATTTAATGTAGCTGGCGGCGGTGTAGGGGGATCATATTAGGGGGTAATCATTTTAATGTAGCTTGCGGCGGTGTAGGGGGATCACATTAGGGGGTTAGACATTTAATATAGCTGGCGGCGGTTTAGGGGGGTCAGATTAGGGGGTAAGACATTTAATGTAGCTGGCGGCGGGGTCCGGAAGCGGCGGTTTAGGGGATAAGCACTTTATTAAAGATTGCGGTGGGGGATTGCGGTTGACAGGTAGATAGACATTGCGCATGCGTTAGGTGTTAGGTTTTATTTTGCAGGTAGTTTAGGGAGTTACAGGACTCCAATACTCAGCATAAGGCTTACTACGCCTGCAATTTGTGGCGAGGTGAAAATGGAGTAAGATTTCTCTATTTTCGCCACGTAAGTCCTTACGCTGTATATTGGATACCAAACTGCGCGGGTTTGGTATATCACTCTATGGGCCAAAAACTACGGCCGAAGGGTGAAATATACGAGCGTAACTTCTAGGTTACACTGTATATGTGATACCAAACCAGCGCAAAATTTGGTGTTGCCAGCTTTTGCAGGCGACGCTGCATATCAGATTGGGCCCCTAGTCTATTTGTTATTTTCTGGTTCTAGGAAAGGTCAGAAAGCCTCTGCCATTTCTTTGGCATCTTGGGTGAAACTTTTGATTCACAAAGCTTTAGTTGTCACTTCTTGGGCTTTCAAGAATGAAGCTTCAGTTGATCAAATTTGCAAAGCAGCAACTTGGTCTTCTTTGCATACATTTACTAAATTTTACCATTTTGATGTGTTTGCTTCTTCGGAAGCAGACTTTGATAGAAAGGTTCTTCAGGCAGCTGTCTCATTTTTATTCTACTGCCTTTGATTTTAGTTTTTTTAAATTTTTAAGAAAACAATTATTTTGGGGGATTTAATTTCTCAGCTGTTTTTATTTTATCCTCCCTCTCTAGTGACTCGTGGACTTCCACATCTTGGGTATTATATCCCATACGTCACTAGCTCATGGACTCTTGCCACTTACATGAAAGGAAACATAATTTATGTAAGAACTTACCTGATAAATTAATTTATTTCATAGTGTCAAGGGTCCATGAGACCCACCCTATTTTTTGTGGTTATGATTTTTTTGTATAAAGCACATTATTTTTCCAGTTTCTCTTTTTGTATGCTTTTTACTCCTTTTTTGACACCTCACTACTTGGCTATACGTTAAACTGAGGTATGAGTGAGCTGAGAGGTGTATTTATAGGCATTTTGAGGTTTGGAAAACTTTGCCCCCTTCTGGTAGGAATGTATATCCCATACGTCACTAGCTCATGGACTCTTGCCACTATGAAATTAATTTATCAGGTAAGTTCTTACATAAATTATGTTGTTTACAAATCTACATATATTACCTGGTGCTGGTACTAGTGAAATATATACGTAGTACCTGCTTGGAGTAGGTAATAGTTCCCAAAAGTGTTCAAGGGCCTCACTCTATTTTAACCATTTATTTTGCCAGTATAATGTATTTTTTTTATTTTCTCTTTATGATTTTGAATTTTAATGGTCAGTGATTTACTACTGATGTATGCTTTATTTATTAGTGATGGCATTAAAATAGGATTTTCAAAGTCAGCTCAGTTAGAAGTGAGGTACTTCAACCTCTTTGCCAAATGTGCAGACATTAGCTTTAAAATCCTGGAAGAAACCTTTACTTGCCAATTTTCAATATTCAGTTGGTCTCAGACTTTTTAATTTTTTTTTTCCTAAATGAAATAAATGTTGAGACAGTAAAATAATAAAAAGCACTGAGTTTGCAGAATATTTATTTTAATTTGCACAACTCGCTTTTTAAAGAGTATATTGAGAATTTACACAACTGCTGTTTTATAATTTACATGACTGTTATGTTATGTGTCTTGGTTTTTGTATAGTGCAGAATGTCTTTCTGATTTAGTCAATTGTGGTCTATATTTTCTATAAATACATTATTTAAAAAAAAAACAAATAAGCCTATTTTTAAGGCTGGTCAGGTACATATTTTGGCAGTTATGGTGGTATTTGTTCAGCATGATGCTTTTTCACTCCTATGTTCTCCAAATGTTTTATTTATTCATTAAATTATTATTAATTAATGGCCCCAAGTTGTCCAGCTGAGAAGCATATTCCCATAATGCAGCCCTAGCCTCTGGTTGTGAGAAATATGAAGTAAAATAAGTGGAGGGTGTTTACTAATCAGCTGATTTATTTCACCTGTGCTCCAGTTCAGATATCCTCAAAATGTGGCCTGCAAGGGAGGCCTAAGGACAGGTTTGAAAACCAGTGATCTAGGTATTTCTTAACTGTTTGTCCATTAACTAATCTAATCATATGGTCATTTCACATAGGGAAAAGTGCCAGTAGTCACTGATTTTTCTGTCATCTGACATGCATTCACACATGCTCAGAGCACTGGTGGCCATACACTGACAAAAAAGTAGCTGTTCTCTAGCAATTTGCTGTCCCACACACTCATATCTCCTCGACACACCACATCTCTATTTAGGACACAGAAATGATGATAAATATAGAGACTTGTGTTCTCTCTAGGGTATGGTCTGCTTATACACACACACACACAACATTTTAACTAAAAGAAATATGTATATTATGTAAAATCTTACTACTAGTCCTCCTTCTATAATTCATTGTAGGAGCAATGGCCCCTAAAATGCAAACAAGACAGTTTAACCCCTTAATGACCGGACCATTTTTCAATTTTCTTACCCTTAATGACAATGGCTATTTTTACATTTCTGCAGTGTTTGTGTTTAGCTGTAATTTTCCTCTTACTCATTTACTGTACCCACACATATTATATACAGTTTTTCTCACCATTAAATGGACTTTCTAAAGATACCATTATTTTCATCATGTCTTTTAATTTACTAAAAAAAAAAAAAAAAAAAATATGAGGAAAAAATGGAAAAAAACACACTTTTTCTAACTTTGACCCCCAAAATCTGTTACACATCTACAACCACCAAAAAACACCCATGCTAAATAGTTTCTAAATTTTGTCCTGAGTTTAGAAATACCCAATGTTTACATGTTCTTTGCTTTTTTTGCAAGTTATGGGGCAATAAATACAAGTAGCACTTCGCTATTTCCAAACCACTTTTTTTCAAAATTAGCGCTAGTTACATTGGAACCCTGATATCTGTCAGGAATACCTGAATATCCCTTGACATGTATATATTTTTTTTTTAGAAGACAACCCAAAGTATTGATCTAGGCCCATTTTGGTATATTTCATGCCACCATTTCACCGCCAAATGCGATCAAAAAAAAAAAAAGTTCACTTTTTCACAAAATTTGTCACAAACTTTAGGTTTCCTACTGAAATTATTTACAAACAGCTTCTGCAATTATGGCACAAATGGTTGTAAATGCTTCTCTGGGATCCCCTTTTTTCAGAAATAGCAGACTTATATGGCTTTGGGGTTGCTTTTTGGTAATTAGAAGGCCGCTAAATGCCGCTGCGCACCACACGTGTTTTATGCCCAGGAGTGAAGGGGTTAATTAGGGAGCTTGTAGGGAGCTTGTAGGGTTAATTTTAGCTTTAGTGTAGTGTAGTAGACAACCCCAAGTATTGATCTAGGCCCATTTTGGTATATTTTATGCCACCATTTCACCGCCAAATGCGAGCAAATAAAAAAAAAAACTTAACATTTTTCACAATTTTAGGTTTCTCACTGAAATTATTTAGAAACAGCTTGTGCAATTATGGCAGAAATTTTTGTAAAAGCTTCTCTGGGATCCCCTTTGTTCAGAAATAGCAGACATATATGGCTTTGGCGTTGCTTTTTGGTAATTAGAAGGCCGCTAAATGCTGCTGCGCACCACACGTTAATTATGCCCAGCAGTGAAGGGGTTAAATTAGGTAGCTTGTAGGGAGCTTGCAGGGTTAATTTTAGAGATCAGCCTCCCACCTGACACATCCCACCCCCTGATCCCTCCCAAACAGCTCTCTTCCCTCCCCCACCCCACAATTGTTCCCGCCATCTTAAGTACTGGCAGAAAGTCTGCCAGTACTAAATAAGAGGTTTTTTTTTTTTTAAATAAAAATAATAAAGTATTTTAGCTGTGATGGACCCCTGCCTTAGCCCCAACCTCCCTGATCCCCCCTCCAGCTCTCTAACCCTCTCCCCTACCTAATTACCGCCATCTTGGGTACTGGCAGCTGTCTGCCAGTACCCAGTTTGGCCACAAAAACCCCCCAAAAAGTATTTTTATTTTATTTTTTACTTAAAAAACTATTTCTGTAGTGTAGCAGCCCCCCACAATACCCCCACCCCTCCCAGATCCTTTTATATTTTTTTTAAAAAAAAATTCCCTTTTTTTTCCCCTTTCTGCCCTCATTCATTGGTGTCAGTGTGGCTAATGGGTGCACGTGCACGCGCGCCCCGTGCACACTCGCATCGTGCACCCGGCGGACACTGGCACTATCGCTACCGGTGCAGAGAGGGCCACAGAGTGGCTCTCTCTGCATCGGAGGCTTGTAAAGTGGTATTGCAGGATGCCTCCATATCAAGGCATCACTGCAATACCCTCAGAGCTGCTGGAAGCATTTGTGATCGCTTCCAGCACTCTGTTAGACAACTGATGTACCTGGTACGTCAGTTGTCATTAAGGGGTTAATAGTCTCTGAGGCTGGTTGGAGTGCTGCAGGCCAGTTTCCCATCCCCCTTATTTGGTGCTATTTTCTCCTTCCCCACTGCAGCAGCAGCCATTATTTTCTAATGAAACCTTAACTTTCTTCTCCTTATTTACCGATTTGTGGGCACTGGAGAAGGGTGAGTACCCAACAAGAGCTGCTGGAGGGGGGTTCAGGGCTTGTTTGGCATTCTTTTAAAAATGTATAAGCAAGTTTTCTCTGTGAAAAAAATCACAAAAAGACAAAGGCGCCTCCTAGTGTAATACAGTTGGTGAAAGAGATTTGTTAGGTAATCAAAAAGGTACTCACAAGTGGAGCAGCACCCAATTGTGCTAAATCAAACAGACTGGGATCTCACAGTGTCCCAGCTCACTGACACTGCAAGGAAACTGGTTTCTCCAATGTCTTGCCAGACTGACAGAGCTCAGACTCTCACAAAGAGGTTTACATAAAACCAAATTTTATTAATAAAATAAAAATCTCAGTGTCTCATGACACTAGATATTAAAAGAACAAGCAACGCGTTTCTCAGACTGCTGTCTGTTTCATCAGGCTTCTATTGATACAATGAGAGTACTGGCTTAAATAAAAACATATGACCAATCCCAGTTCATTAACACCTGACACACCCAACCAGGTGTACTAAGACCTAATTGGTCTCAATATAACCACTGACATAATAAACAAAATAGAATAACAATCTCTAAACATCTAAAAACATTTTAATGAACTGGGATTGGTCATATGTTTTTATTTAAGCCAGTACTCTCATTGTATCAATAGAAGCCTGATGAAACAGACAGCAGTCTGAGAAACGCGTTGCTTGTTCTTTCAATATCTAGTGTCATGAAACACTGAGATTTTTATTTTATTAATAAAATTTGGTTTTATGTAAACCTCTTTGTGAGAGTCTGAGCTCTGTCAGTCCGGCAAGATATTGGAGAAACCAGTTTCCTTGCAGTGTCAGTGAGCTGGGACACTGTGAGATCCCAGTCTGTTTGATTTAGCACAATTGGGTGCTGCTCCACTTGTGAGTACCTTTTTGATTACCTAACAAATCTCTTTCACCAACTGTATTACACTAGGAGGCGCCTTTGTCTTTTTGTGATTTTTTTTCACAGAGAAAACTTGCTCTTAGATCCTGATTTCCCTGACAAAGCAGCTGACTCCAGTCATCATCTGTGTTCCTGATCATTGATCATCCTGGTATTTGATCACATTCATCATTTGGGACTATTCCCACCCCAATTGGGACATTTACCATCTATATAACATTGCAGAAGAAGACAGCATTTACAGATTAGAACCTTTCAGGAATTTCTTATTACTGTATTTGTTATTATTTGTGTTGTATCCTATGTTTCTCATAGTCCCATATTTATAAGAATTGTTTCTTATTTGTTTACATTATTTCATATAGTATATTTTATTATAGTTATTACATGTAATTTCTTGTTCTCTTGTCTCATAGCCTATTTACATAATAATCATATAAGGTCCTGTGCGCCCCCTAGTAGTAACACACCCTTAGTGTTACTGATTGTTTCTTTTAAAAATGTATTCAGCTTTCAGGTTAAGGAGCTAATAATGATTTTTCTCCTAAATTTAAAAGTAATTTGCATAAAACTATGACAGAGTTTTTGGCAGCTATCTCCAAGTCAAATAAGCACTAACGCAAATTCGGGTACTGCATCTGATGATGTAAATATGCAGGTTTCTTCCCCTGAATCTCGAATTCCTGAGATTTTGCAAAGTTCTTATTCTGCAGAGTCAGAATCTTCTGTTTCAGATAGGGAACTGTCATCTGGGGATCGTGAGGTTGTCCCTTAATCTGAGTTTCACTCATCTTTCAGATTTAAAGTGGAACATATTTGTAACTTATTACATGAGGTAGGCATTTCTGAATCAAAGCCTACTGAAAATAAGCCTGGCAATCAGTTAATGTAATTTTTAAAGCACCTCCTAAGGCCCCTGAAGTGTTTAATGTTCCTGACTTTGGTTCATCGCCAAGGAGTGGAAAAAAGCCTGGCATTCCTTTTGCCTCTTCTTCCAGATTTAAAATGGTTTATCAGATTCTAGAACAGCATGCTGAATTATGGAAAACTTACCAAAGTTGATGGAGCTGTTTCCACATTGGCAAAGCGTACCACTATCCCTCTGGAGGATAGCACGTCCTTCAAGGATTCCATGGTTCTCAAATTAGAGTCCTGCTTAAGAAAGCACTTTTTACAATCATGACTTCTGCTGAAATCTGTGGTGGGTATTACAGGTGTTGCTGCTGCAGCTCTACAGTGTTATTCTTTATCTCAATCGGCTGCTAGTCCATCTTCTGCTAAAGTCCTTCAGCATTGCATTAATGCTGTTATGATGTCTTTTGCGTTTATCTGCAATGCAGTTATGGACATCATTAAGATTGATGTCAAAAATATATGTCCATGGCAGTACTTACAAGAAGAGCTTTATTGCTAAAATCTTGGTCAGCTGACATGGTCTCTAAAAAACTTTTCAATGCTTCTTTCCTACCAAGGAAAACTTATTTTTCAATCTGATCTGGAGGCAGTCAAAAATGTTACTGAAGGTAGAGGAGCTTTCTTTTACAAAGATATGACGAGTCCACGGATTTCATCCTTACTTGTGGGATATTAACCTCCTGCTAACAGGAAGTGGCAAAGAGCACCACAGCAGAGCTGTATATATATATAGCCCCTCCCTTCCCCTCCACCCCCAGTCATTCTCTTTGCCTGTGTTATACTAGGAAGACATGGTAAAGTGAGGTGTTAGTTTTAGTTTCTTCAATCAAGAAGTTTTTTATTTTAAATGGTACCGGTGAGTACTATTTTCCTCAGGGGGATATGAAAGAAGATTTCTGCCCTGAGGTTGATGATCTTAGCAGTTGTAACTAAGATCCACGCTGGTTCCCACAAGACTTCTGAAGGTGGTTATGAGACATCTTCAGTGTGGAGACCGGTTTCATGCTACAAGCAGCATTAAGGTATGTGCAGCCTTTTTTTCTGAGGAGACTTGATATATCAGAACTGGCTGGCATTTATTTCCCTGTATGGGAATGGGGTAAACAGTAATCCTATTTTATATGAAGGGTATTACTGGAGTCCCTGGATTTTATTAATAGTTGACTTATGGGCATTGTGTGACACTATGGGCATTCAAAGAAAACGATACATAACATTTTTATTTTTGGCATTCATATGTTTGCTTACTGGTGCATTTGAGGGGTTATAGGACAGACATTAACTGTATAACTTAGGTGTGAAACCGCTTCCCCATGCGGTTGTGTTTGGGCCTACTCCGGCATCGACCTTACCTTAAGGTGCGGGGCTTATTTTTGCGCACTCAGATGCACACTTCCTTCAGGCTAGTCAGCAGCAAGCAGTAACTCCGGTGGCTCCTGGACTGTGCAAGCTGGTCTGAAGTGTTGAAAAGTTATTTTGAAGTACCCTGGGGGCAGGTAGGCGCCACAGAGGGTATTTTTGTCTATAAAATGACTAATTGTTGATATAAGTACTTTAGAGCCTTATTTCTGCCCTTGCTTCTGGGTGCAGTAATTTTTGGATAAACCAACGATCTTAAGTTAAATTTAGAGATAATTTAATGTTATTTGAGCATTTTGGAAAAATTGTTCACTTTTTCTTTTCTTAAAGGCGCAGTACACGTTTTTTCTAAAGTTTATTTTATGCAATAAATAAGTGTTTAAACGACTTTTGTGGTTATTACTAGTCTGTTCAACATGTCTGATATTGAGGAATCTCATTGTTCTATGTGTTTAGAATCTATTGTGCAACCCCCTCTAACATTGTGTAACTCTTGTACTGAAAAAGCCTTATATTGTAAAGACCATATATTAGGTCAAGAAAGTGTGCCTAAGGATGATTCTCAGTCTGAAGAGAATCAGGATATGCCATCTAATTCTCCCTAAGTGTCACAACCTTTAACGCCCACACAAGCGACGCCAAGTACTTCTAGTGCGTCTAATTCTTTTACTCTGCAGGAGATGGCTGCAGTTATGTCAACTACCCTTACAGAGGTATTGTCTAAATTACCAGTGTTGCAGGGTAAACGCAGTAGGTCAGGTATTAATGTAAATACTGAATCCTCTGATGCTTTATTAGCTATTTCCGATGTACCCTCACAGTGCTCTGAGTTGGGGGTCAGGGAATTACTGTCTGAGGGTGAAATTTCAGATTCAGGGAATGTTTTACCTTAGACAGATTCGGACGCTATGTCATTTAAATTTAAGCTTGAACACCTCCGCCTGTTGCTTAGTGTGAGGATTCCACTCCATGTTTTACCTTTCTCTCTCCTCATCACATGGTTTCTCTACCTTTACTGTACTTAAGTGATCACCTGACAACAAACAGGTGCTTAGTTATTGCACCTAGTAGCTGAACCTTGCTGGTTGTTTTCCCTGCTACTTGGATTTCTTAAGCCTATTTGGTTTACAAAGATCTTCTCCCACATCCTGACTTACAGGAAATCTCTCAAGACCAGCTGTTCCTGATAATCTGAGCTGAAGCTGCAATACTTGCTTTTCTGAACCGCAATTGTTTTCCTTGTTCATCGCACAAGACTGACAGGCTGCTGCATAATAAGACTGCTGTGAGTTCCCTGCATTAGTCACCACTAAGAGCGCGCAGCTCACTCCTACTGCACAGCCTTCAAACAAAGCTTCATTGCGGATAGGAATCCGCTCTCACCAGGTACCTGTGTGTTGTATCGGTATACTAAGGGGGTTTTCCAGGGTTGTGACTTTCTCTCACGGCTCCGGATCTAAGCCCTTTACTAACAACAGCCTCTAACAGGCTCCTCCCCCCGCCTCCAGCTCACTGCAAGCCGAAACCGCTTACGCTCATTCTGTTCAAGACTGCGGTGGTGATACAAGTATTAAGAATTGCTACAGGTAAAGACTCTGTACCTACCTGACAAGCTATTTTATAGAAAATAAACACTGCTCCTTCAACATCTGAGTTGCGCAGTACCTCTAGCCTGCTGGGAGAGCTTGCAGCTATGGGCAAGAAGATAAATAAGCCCTTACTACTTATACTTGCATAGTAATTCTTAAAGTGTTGGCAGAAGCTATTCTTTTACACTAGATAACTCTGTTTACCCCACACTGTGCCACATAAACAGTTTTGGGAGTTCAGTGTTAAGTCTAAATTATTGCTGTTTTCCTGTAGCAGCATCCTAACTACACTTATTATTTTTCACTAAAGGCTACCTGGTCTATGCTTATACAAAGTTTTGTTTCCTTCATCTGCAGTTGCGATCCATTCTTCAAAGTAATCACTGACTCTTACACTTAGGGAGGTTTTAGCGACTCTGGATGATTGTGACCCTATTGTGATTCCTCCAGAGAAATTGTGTAAAATGGAAAAATATCTGGAAGTACCTACTTACACTGATGTTTTTCCGGTTCCTAAGAGAATTTCGGAAATTATAAGAAAGGAATGGGATAGACCAGGTATACCGTTTTCTCCCCCTCCTAATTTATGAAAATGTTTCCCATATCAGATACCATTCTGGACTCATGGCAAACGGTCCCTAAGGTAGAGGGAGCTATATCTACCCTAGCTAAGCGTACTACTATACCCATTGAGGATAGTTGTGCTTTCAAAGACCCTATGGATAAGAAATTAGAGGGTCTACTAAAGAAATTATTTGTTAATCAGTGGTTTCTTTTACAACCCACAGCTTGCATTGTTCCAGTAACTACTGCAGCAGCTTTTTGGTTTGAGGCTCTAGAAGAGTCTCTTAAGGTTGAGACTCCATTAGATGACATCTTAGATAGAATTAAGGCTCTCAAGCTAGCTAATTCTTTTATTACTGATGCCGCTTTTCAAATTGCTAAATTAGCGGCAAAGAATGCAGGAGTTGCTATTTTAGCACGTAGAGCATTGTGGCTCAAATCTTGGTCTGCTGATGTGTCATCAAAACATAAGCTTTTAGCTATTCCCTTTAAAGGTAAGACCCTTTTCAAGCCAGAATTGAAGGAAATAATTTCTCCAACATAGGTGTGTCCGGTCCACTGGTCACATGATCCCTCCTAGGCTCCGCCCACCCCAGTCATTCTCTTTGCCGTTGCACAGGCAACATCTCCACGGAGATGGTTAAGAGTTTTTTGGTGTTTAAATGTAGTTTTTATTCTTCAATCAAGTGTTTGTTATTTTAAAATAGTGCTGGTATGTACTATTTACTCTGAAACAGAAAAAAGATGAAGATTTCTGTTTGTAAGAGGAAGATGATTTTAGCAGAAGTTACTAAAATCGATTGCTGTTTCCACACAGGACTGTTGAGATGAAGTAACTTCAGTTGGGGGAAACAGTTGGCAGACTTTTCTGCTTAAGGTATGACTGGCCATATTTCTAACAAGACTATGTAATGCTGGAAGGCTGTCATTTCCCCTTATGGGGACCGGTAAGCCATTTTCTTAGTTAAATAAAAGAATAAAGGGCTTCATAAGGGCTTAAAAAACTGGTAGACATTTTTCTGGGCTAAAACGATTGCTTTGCTAGGCATATTTTGCAGATTCTAACTATTAATTATTATAATCTTGGGGATTGTTTAGAAAAACGGCAGGCACTGTGTTGGACACCTTTTTCAGATGGGGGCCTTTTCTAGTTATAGACAGAGCCTCATTTTCGCGCCACTAATGCGCAGTTGTTTTTGGAGAGCAAGGCATGCAGATGCATGTGTGAGGAGCTAAGAATCACTGAAAAAGCTTATAGAAGGCATCATTTGGTATCGTATTCCCCTCTGGGCTTGGTTGGGTCTCAGCAAAGCATATAGCTGGGACTGTATAGGGGTTAAATGTAAAAACGGCTCCGGTTCCGTTAATTTAAGGGTTAAAGCTCTGAAATTTGGTGTGCAATACTTTTAATGCTTTAAGACACTGTGGTGAACTTTTGGTGAATTTTGAACAATTCCTTCATACTTTTTCACATATTCAGTAATAAAGTGTTTTCAGTTTGAAATTTAAAGTGACAGTAACGGTTTTATTTTAAAACGTTTTTTGTGCTTTGTTGACAAGTTTAAGCCTGTTTAACATGTCTGTACCATCAGATAAGCTATGTTCTATATGTATGAAAGCCAAGGTGTCTCCCCATTTAAATTTATGTGATAATTGTGCCATAGTGTCCAAACAAAGTAGGGACAGCAATGCCACAGATAATGATATTGCCCAAGATGATTCCTCAAATGAGGGGAGTAAACATGATACTACATTCCCCTTCTGTGTCTACACCAGTTTTGCCCACACAAGAGGCCCCTAGTACATCTAGTGCGCCAATTCTTATTACCATGCAACAATTAACGGCTGTAATGGATAACTCTATAGCAAACATTTTATCCAAAATGCCTACTTATCAGAGAAAGCGCGATTGCTCTGTTTTAAACACTGAAGAGCAAGAGGACGCTGATGATAACTGTTCTGACATACCCTCACACCAATCTGAAGGGGCCATGAGGGAGGTTTTGTCTGAGGGAGAAATTTCAGATTCAGGAGAAATTTCTCAACAAGCTGAACCTGATGTTGTGACATTTAAATTTAAATTAGAACATCTCCGCGCACTGCTTAAGGAGGTATTATCTACTCTGGATGATTGTGACAATTTGGTCATTCCAGAGAAATTATGTAAGATGGACAAGTTCCTAGAGGTTCCGGTGCCCCCCGACGCTTTTCCTATACCCAAGCGGGTGGCGGACATAGTAAATAAAGAGTGGGAAAGGCCCGGCATACCTTTTGTCCCCCCCCCCCCTATATTTAAGAAATTATTTCCTATAGTCGACCCCAGAAAGGACTTATGGCAGACAGTCCCCAAGGTCGAGGGGGCGGTTTCTACTCTAAACAAACGCACTACTATTCCTATCGAAGATAGTTGTGCTTTCAAAGATCCTATGGATAAAAAATTAGAGGGTTTGCTTAAAAAGATTTTTGTTCAGCAAGGTTACCTTCTACAACCAATTTCATGCATTGTTCCTGTCACTACGGCAGCGTGTTTCTGGTTCGAGGAACTAGAAAAGTCGCTCAATAAAGAATCTTCGTATGAGGAGGTTATGGACAGAGTTCAAGCACTTAAATTGGCTAACTCTTTTATTTTAGATGCCGCTTTGCAATTAGCTAGATTAGCGGCGAAAAATTCAGGGTTTGCTATCGTGGCGCGCAGAGCGCTTTGGCTAAAGTCTTGGTCAGCGGATGTGTCTTCCAAGACAAAATTGCTTAACATCCCTTTCAAGGGTAAAACATTATTTGGACCTGATTTGAAAGAGATTATTTCAGACATCACTGGGGGAAAGGGCCACGCCCTCCCACAGGATAGGTCTTTTAAGGCTAAAAATAAGCCTAATTTTCATCCCTTTCGCAGAAACGGACCAGCCTCTAATTCTACATCCTCTAAGCAAGAGGGTAATACTTCACAACCCAAACCAGCCTGGAGACCAATGCAAGGCTGGAACAAGGGTAAGCAGGCCAAGAAGCCTACCACTGCTACCAAAACAGCATGAAGGGATGGCCCCCGATCCGGGACCGGATCTGGTGGGGGGCAGACTTTCTCTCTTTGCTCAGGCTTGGGCAAGAGATGTTCAGGATCCTTGGGCGCTAGAAATAGTTTCTCAAGGTTATCTCCTGGAATTCAAGGAACTACCCCCAAGGGGAAGGTTCCACAGGTCTCAATTATCTTCAAACCAAATAAAAAGACAGGCATTCTTACATTGTGTAGAAGACCTGTTAAAGATGGGAGTGATTCATCCAGTTCCAATAAGAGAACAAGGGATGGGTTTTTATTCCAACCTGTTCATAGTTCCCAAAAAAGAGGGAACATTCAGACCAATTTTGGATCTCAAGATCCTAAACAAATTTCTCAAGGTTCCATCGTTCAAAATGGAAACTATTCGAACGATCCTACCTACTATCCAGGAAAATCAATTTATGACTACCGTGGATTTAAAGGATGCATACCTACATATTCCTATCCACAAGGAACATCATCAGTTCCTAAGGTTTGCTTTTCTGGACAAGCATGACCAGTTTGTGGCACTTCCATTCGGATTAGCCACTGCTCCAAGGATTTTCACAAAGGTACTAGGGTCCCTTCTAGCGGTTCTAAGACCAAGGGGCATTGCAGTAGTACCTTACTTGGACGACATCCTGATTCAAGCGTCGTCTCTGTCAAAAGCAAAGGCTCATACGGACATCGTCCTAGCCTTTCTCAGATCTCACGGATGGAAGGTGAACAAAGAAAAAAGTTCTCTGTCCCCGTCAACAAGAGTTCCCTTCTTGGGAACAATAATAGATTCCTTAGAAATGAGGATTTTTCTGACAGAGGTCAGAAAATCAAAAATTCTAAGCTCTTGTCAAGTACTTCATTCTGTTCTTCGTCCTTCCATAGCGCAGTGCATGGAAGTAATAGGATTGATGGTTGCAGCAATGGACATAGTTCCTTTTGCACAAATTCATCTAAGACCATTACAACTGTGCATGCTCAGACAGTGGAATGGGGATTATACAGACTTGTCTCCGACGATTCAAGTAGATCAAAAGACCAGAGATTCACTCCGTTGGTGGCTGACCCTGGACAATCTGTCACAGGGAATGAGCTTCCGCTGACCAGAGTGGGTCATTGTCACGACCGACGCCAGCCTGGTGGGCTGGGGCGCGGTCTGGGAACCCCTGAAAGCTCAGAGTCTATGGTCTCGGGAAGAATCTCTTCTCCCGATAAACATTCTGGAACTGAGAGCGATATTCAATGCTCTCAAAGCTTGGCCTCAACTAGCAAAGGCCAAATTCATAAGGTTTCAATCAGACAACATGACGACTGTTGCATATATCAATCATCAGGGGGGAACAAGGAGTTCCCTGGCGATGGAAGAAGTGACCAAAATAATTCAATGGGCGGAGGATCACTCCTGCCACTTGTCTGCAATCCACATCCCAGGAGTGGAAAATTGGGAAGCGGATTTTCTGAGTCGTCAGACATTCCATCCGGGGGAGTGGGAACTCCATCCGGAAATCTTTGCCCAAATAACTCAATTATGGGGCATTCCAGACATGGATCTGATGGCGTCTTGTCAGAACTTCAAGGTTCCTTGCTACGGGTCCAGATCCAGGGATCCCAAGGCGACTCTAGTAGATGCACTAGTAGCACCTTGGACCTTCAACCTAGCTTATGTATTCCCACCGTTTCCTCTCATTCCCAGGCTGGTAGCCAGGATCAATCAGGAGAGGGCTTCGGTGATCTTGATAGCTCCTGCGTGGCCACGCAGGACTTGGTATGCAGACCTGGTGAATATGTCATCGGCTCCACCATGGAAGCTACCTTTGAGACAGGACCTTCTTGTTCAAGGTCCATTCGAACATCCGAATCTGGTTTCCCTCCAACTGACGGCTTGGAGATTGAACGCTTGATTTTATCAAAGCGTGGGTTTTCAGATTCTGTAATAGATACTCTGATTCAGGCTAGAAAGCCTGTAACTAGAAAAATTTACCATAAAATATGGAAAAAATATATCTATTGGTGTGAATCTAAAGGATTCCCATGGAACAAGATAAAAATTCCTAAGATTCTATCCTTTCTACAAGAAGGTTTGGAGAAAAGATTATCTGCAAGTTCTCTGAAGGGACAGATCTCTGCTTTATCTGTTTTACTTCACAAAAGGCTGGCAGCTGTGCCAGTTGTTCAAGCATTTGTTCAGGCTCTGGTTAGAATCAAGCCTGTTTACAGACCTTTGACTCCTCCCTGGAGTCTAAATCTAGTTCTTTCAGTTCTTCAAGGGGTTCCGTTTGAACCCTTACATTCCGTAGATATTAAGTTATTATCTTGGAAAGTTTTGTTTTTGGTTGCAATTTCTTCTGCTAGAAGAGTTTCAGAGTTATCTGCTCTGCAGTGTTCTCCGCCCTATCTGGTGTTCCATGCAGATAAGGTGGTTTTGCGTACTAAGCCTGGTTTTCTTCCGAAAGTTGTTTCCAACAAAAATATTAACCAGGAGATAGTTGTACCTTCTTTGTGTCCGAATCCAGTTTCAAAGAAGGAACGTTTGTTACACAATTTGGACGTAGTCCATGCTCTAAAATTCTATTTAGAGGCTACTAAAGATTTCAGACAAACATCTTCCTTGTTTGTTGTTTATTCTGGTAAAAGGAGAGGTCAAAAAGCGACTTCTACCCCTCTTTCCTTTTGGCTTAAAAGCATTATCCGATTGGCTTATGAGACTGCCGGACGGCAGCCTCCTGAAAGAATCACAGCTCACTCCACTAGGGCTGTGGCTTCCACATGGGCCTTCAAGAACGAGGCTTCTGTTGACCAGATATGTAAGGCAGCGACTTGGTCTTCACTGCACACTTTTGCCAAATTTTACAAATTTGATACTTTTGCTTCTTCGGAGGCTATTTTTGGGAGAAAGGTTTTGCAAGCTGTGGTGCCTTCCGTTTAGGTGACCTGATTTGCTCCCTCCCTTCATCCGTGTCCTAAAGCTTTGGTATTGGTTCCCACAAGTAAGGATGACGCCGTGGACCGGACACACCTATGTTGGAGAAAACAGAATTTATGCTTACCTGATAAATTACTTTCTCCAACGGTGTGTCCGGTCCACGGCCCGCCCTGGTTTTTTTAATCAGGTCTGATGAATTATTTTCTCTAACTACAGTCACCACGGTATCATATGATTTCTCCTACATATATTTCCTCCTGTCCGTCGGTCGAATGACTGGGGTGGGTGGAGCCTAGGAGGGATCATGTGACCAGCTTTGCTGGGACTCTTTGCCATTTCCTGTTGGGGAGGAGAATATCCCACAAGTAAGGATGACGCCGTGGACCGGACACACCGTTGGAGAAAGTAATTTATCAGGTAAGCATAAATTCTGTTTTCTGACATTACAGGAGGTAAAGGCCATGCCCTACCTCAGGATATGTCGGTTAAAATGAGGGGTAAACAGAATAATTTTCGTTCCTTTCGGAACTTTAAAGGAGGACCCCCCGCTTCTTCTTCTTCCACAAAGCAGGAAGGGAATTTTACCCAATCTATATCAGTCTGGAGACCCAATCAGAACTGGAATAAGGGTAAACAATCCAAAAAGTCCGCTGCTGCTCCTAAGACAGCATGAAGGGGCGGCCCCCGATCCAGGACCGGATCTAGTAGGGGGCAGACTCTCTTTCTTTGCCCAGGCTTGGGCAAGAGATGTTCAGGACCCCTGGGCACTAGAAATAGTGACCCACGGTTATCAATTGGAATTCAAGGACTTTCTCCCAAGAGGTAGATTTTATCTTTCAAAGTTATCTGCAAACCAGATGAAAAGAGAGGCGTTCTTACGCTGTGTAAAAGACCTTTTTACTATGGGAGTAATTTTTCCAGTTCCAAAATTGGGACAGGGGTTTTACTCAAACCTATTTGTGGTTCCCAAAAAAGAGGGAACGTTCAGACCCATCTTAGACCTCAAGTGTCTAAACAAATTCAAGATGGAGACAATATGAACAATTTTACCAATGATCCAGGAGGGTCAATATATGACTACCGTGGACTTGAAGGATGCTTACCTTCATATTCCTATCCACAAGGATCATCATCAGTTTCTAAGGTTTGCCTTCTTGGACAAACATTATCAGTTTGTGGCTCTTCCCTTCAGGTTTGCAACAGCACCCAGAATTTTCACAAAGGTTCTAGGGTCTCTTTTGGCGGTTCTCAGACCGCAAGGCATAGCGGTGGTGCCTTATCTGGACGATATTCTGATCCAGGCGTCAACATATCATCTGACAAAATCTCACACGGACACAGTGTTGTCTTTTCTGAGAACTCACGGCTGGAAGGTGAACATAGAGAAGAGTTCACTTGTGCCACAGACAAGGGTTCCTTTCTTGGGAACTCTGATAGACTCGGTAGCTATGAAAATATTTTTGATGGAGATCAGAAAATCAAAGATTCTAAATACTTGCCGAGCACTTCAGTCCATTCCTCGGCCATCAGTGGCTCAGTGTATGGAGGAAATTGGATTAATGGTAGCGGCAATGGACATTGTTCCGTTTGCTCACTTTCATCTCAGACCACTGCAACTGTGCATGCTCGGACAGTGGAATGGGGATTATGCGGATTTATTTCCTCAGATAAATCTGGATCAAGAGACCAGAAACTCTCTTCTTTGGTGGTTGTCGCCGGATCATCTGTCTCAAGGGACTTGTTTCCGCAGACCCTCGTGGGTGATAGTGACAACGGATGCCAGCCTTCTGGGCTGGGGTGCAGTTTGGAACTCCCTGAAGGCTCAGGGTTTTTGGACTCAAGTGGAGTCTCTACTTCCAATCAATATTCTGGAACTGAGAGCAATATTCAATGCGCTTCAGGCGTGGCCTCAGTTGGCTTCGGCCAAATTCATCAGATACCAGTCAGACAACATCACAACTGTGGCATATATCAATCATCAGGTGGGAACAAGGAGTTCCTTAGCGATGATAGAAGTATCCAAGATAATCCGTTGGGCGGAGGCCCACTCTTGTCATCGGTCAGCGATCTACATCCCAGGAGTAGAGAACTGGGAAGCGGATTGTCTAAGTCGACAGACTTTTCATCCGGGGGAGTGGGAACTTCACCCGGAGGTATTTGCCTCATTGATTCTCAGACAGGGCAGACCGGAATTGGATTTGATGGCATCTTGACAGAATGCCAAGCTTCCAAGATACGAATCCCGGTTTAAGGGATCCTCAGGCCGAACTGATAGATGCCTTGGCAGTACCTTGGTTGTTCAGCCAAGCTTATGTGTTTCCACCGTTTCCTCTCCTCCCACGTGTGATTGCTTGAATCAAACAGGAGAGAGCATCAGTGATCCTGATAGCGATGTCCAGTCTTTTTGTCAGGCTCTATCTAGAATTAAGCCTGTATTTAGACCCATTACCCCTCCCTGGAGTTTGAATTTAGTTCTTTGAGTTCTTCAAGGGGTTCCGTTTGAACCCATGCATTCCATGGATATCAAATTGTTATCTTGGAAAGTTCTGTTTTAGTTGCTATTTCTTCTGCTCGAAGAGTTTCTGAGCTTTCAGCGCTACAGTGTGATTCCCCTTATCTCATTTTTCATTCTGATAAGGTGGTGTTACGTACCAAACCTTTATTCCTTCCTAAGGTTGTTTCAAATAAGAATATTAATCAGGAAATTGTTGTTCCTTCCTTGTGTCCTAACCCTTCTTCTAAGAAGGAGCGTATGTTGCATAATTTGGATGTGGTCCGTGCCTTAAAGTTTTACTTACAGGCAACTAAGGATTTCCGTCAATCATCTTCATTATTCATTGTTTATTCTGGAAAGCGTAGGGGTCAGAAAGCTACGGCTACCTCTCTTTCTTTTTGGCTGAGAAGTATCATCCGCCTGGCATATGAGACTGCTAGACAGCAGCCTCCTGAAAGAATTACGGCTCATTCTACTAGGGCTGTGGCTTCCACATGGGCTTTTAAAAACGATGCATCTGTTGAACAGATTTGTAAGGCTGCGACTTAGTCGTCCCTTCACACTTTTTCCAAATTTTACAAATTTGATACTTTTGCTTCTTCTGAGGCTATTTTTGGGAGAAAGGTTCTTCAAGCAGTGGTGCCTTCTGTTTAGGTTCCTGTCTTGTCCCTCCCTTTCATCCGTGTCCTATTGCTTTGTTATTGGTTTCCCACAAGTAAGGATGAAATCCGTGCACTCGTCGTATCTTTGTAAAAGAAAAGTAAATTTATGCTTACCTGATAAATTAATTTCTTTTACGATATGACGAGTCCACGGCCCACCGTGTTCTTTTTAAGACTGTTTTTCTTTATATTTTTTGTAAACTTCAGTCACCTCTGCACCTTTTAGCCTTTCCTTTTCTCTTCCTATACCTTCAGCCGAATGACTGAGGATGGAGGGGAAGGGAGGGGCTATATATACAGCTCTGCTGTGGTGCTCTTTGCCACTTCCTGTTAGCAGGAGGTTAATATCCCACAAGTAAGGATGAAATCCGTGGACTTGTCATCGTAAAAGAAATTAATTTATCAGGTAAGCATAAATTTACTTTTTCTCCCTCAAGACAAGAAGTCAAAGGGAAAGACTAGGCTGTGAATTCGGTTTAATTCTTTTCACTCCTCTAGAGATCAGAAGTTTTCCTCCTCCTCAAAAGCCAGAGTCCTCCAAGCCTGACTGGAAACACAGTTTTTCTTGGGCCAAAAATAAGCAGAACAAGAAATCCAACTGCAATTCTAATTCTGCATGAAGGTGCAGCCCCCAGACCATAATCTGTTCTGGTAGGTGGCAGATTGAGTCTTTTTCAGAAGGCCTGGTTTCATTCAGTCAAGGATCCTTGGGTTCAAAATATCAAAACACTTTCATGCTCCTTTTAAGAGGATGCAAAGATTTATCTTCCTCCCTATGCGTTTTAATCTATAAATTAAGCAGGCTCTCTATATAACATGTCTGTGTGGGAGAGAGTTTTATTAATCTGTCCTCTGGTTCACATGTATTCCAGAACTAGGGCTGCCACCTTTAGTTCAGGTCAGTCCCAAACTCTTGCACTGTGCACAGCAAAACATTTTTTTGCGAATAACACACTATGGGGTCGATAATATAAACTTCGCCTGCTCAAAGGTACTTTTTCTCAACGACTCTCGCAGGGCTGCCCTGGTGGAATGATCGTAAAAAAGGGGCAGTCCCTGCGAGTGGCGAGATGGCTCATAATAAAAGTAATGGAGCTCGCTGAGTAAGGATATTTCACTCCTTAGTGCGAAGTTAGCAGGGAACAGGGGGCACACTTTAAAAATTAAACCCTGCAACCAATATAAATCACATTATGCTGCTTTCTGCGTATAGCAACTTACATCAGCCTATATTTTCATATGCACATGTTTTTCTATTAGGGTATTACGTATTTGGATTGTTTTGAGAAAAGCTCACCACCTTATAGTTGGAGAGATCAAAAACTGTGAGATCTGCAGTGCTAAAATCTTTTTTAGAATTACGCTGGGATTAGAGAGACATTTTCATATACGCCAATGGAACGCCCATGTTCAACCCATTTTATGAAAAAACAACAATTACACTTTGCATTTTGTATTTATAAGTACACATCCAGTGTACTAAAATTACAATTTACACTGTGTGTATTTAATTTGATTTATTCCTGTGTAAATTACATACATATTTTAGATTTTTGTTAAAATACGATTTTTGGTGAAGAATTTCGTTACGATTCTTGATGCACCTTAACAATACAATTTATCCCTGCTTATTTTTGTTTGAATGGTTCAAATATTTGTTTTATATGATGTTTAAAATACGAATTTTATTGTACACTTTTCATATGACAATGCAGTATACGCCCCTAAGCGAGACAACCAGTTTTCAGGGTAAAAAGTGGTTTTAGATCATTCGACCAGGGAAATAGGACTGGTGAGCATTTTTTAATAATCTCACCAGACCAGTGAGCTTTCAATCATCGACCCATATGTATAAAAGCACATAAACACAAACTGATTGACTCTCAGTCAATCTAACACACTAACACATACTCTCACACACATACTCTCTCATACACACAAAGGCAAACACTCTCACATATTAACACACACATTCTCTCACACACACACACAAATACACTCACTTTTTCACACACAGACACTAATACATACTCACACACACACAAAGGCAAACACTCACACACATTCTCTATCACAGCAGTCGCCGACCACTGGTGGTCCACAAGAAGATGTTAGTGGTCCTTGACACCATCAAGCAGAGATTAATCTGATAGTGTCACCCAGTCGCGCCGCAACTCCCTACAGTGCCTGGCTGGACATCAGTAAAAAACGACGGAGGAGGAGTTATATTACAATCTCCATATACACGTTGCGTAGTACGGCGCAACTTATGTAGCTAGATTGCATTTTTAACTCCTCCTGTCCGGCCGGTGCTCAGAGGAAGATGCTTCCATTCTAAAACCAACAGAGGTTGGTATAGTCTTGGCTTGAAATAGTGGAATTAAAGTATATAAAAAAAGAAAATCTTAAAAAAAAAATCTCTCTTATATTTAATTTATTTTCTTCCCTTTACCTGTCTTTTTGTAGTAGTTTTCCTAATTCCTTCAGATGGACTTACATCACTGTTTGTCTTCCTCCCCTCCATCTTCTTTTTTTAAATTAAATATTAATTATTTTTCATTCTAATAATTTTATTCCACCTGAATTCCAGTTATTGCCATCCAGCAGATCAGCCATATTCCACCAGTATTATAGTAATTGCCAGTAACATCAGTTGTGGTTAGCTCACATCCATATTGAGAGCTTTCTAATATAAACGTAATTTATGAATCCAATGTCTGTCCATGATCATAAGTAGTTTTGAATAATTCCTAACTGGGGAGGTATCTTGGAAGTCTTGTGGTCCTTTTAAACATAATTCTTTTTTTTCCCACTTTCTGCCTCTGTTTCCAGTTCAAAAGTTGACACTCGCCCTTCATCAGTTATTTGTAAGTATTCTCAGTTCTGTCATTCAGTTAGTAAATTCTGAAAAATAATTCTTAAAAATGTGTAAATATATACATTATGTAAACTAAGCTATGGTTATACTAGTTATGTACAGTATGTGTGTGTATATATATATATATATATATATATATATATATATATATATATATATATATATATATATATATATATATACACTGCTCAAAAAGATAAAGGGAACACTTAAACAACAACAATGTAACTCCAAGTTAATCACACTTCTGTGAAATCAAACTGTCCACTTAGGAAGCATAACTGAGGGACAATCAATTTCACATGCTGTTGTGCAAATGGGATAGACAATAGGTAGAAATTATAGGCAATTAGCAAGACACCCCCAATAAAGGAGTGGTTCTGCAGGTGGTGACCACAGGCCACTTCTCAGTTCCTATGCTTTCTGGCTGATGTTTTGGTCACTTTTGAATGCTGGCGGTGCTTTCACTCTAGTGGTAGCATGAGACGGAGTCTACAACCCACACAAGTGGCTCAGGTAGTGCAGCTCATCCAGGATGGCACATCAATGCGAACGGTGGCAAGGAGGTTTGCTGTGTCTGTCTGCGTAGTGTCCAGAGCATGGAGGCACTACCAGGAGACAGGCCAGTACATCAGGAGACGTGGAGGAGGCCGTATGAGGGCAACAACCCAGCAGCAGGACCGCTACCTCCGCCTTTGTGCAAGGAGGAACAGGAGGAGCACTGCCAGAGCCCTGCAAAATGACCTCCAGCAGGCCACAAATGTGCATGTGTCTGCTCAAATGGTCAGAAACAGACTCCATGAGGGCCCGACGTTCACAGGTGGGGGTTGGCTTACAGCCCAACACCGTGCAGGACGTTTGTCATTTGCCAGAGAACACCAAGATTGGCAAATTCGCCACTGGTGCCCTGTGCTCTTCACAGATGAAAGCAGGTTCACACTGAGCACGTGACAGAGTATGGAGATGTTGTGGAGAACTTTCTGCTGCCTGCAACATCCTCCAGCATGACCGGTTTGGCAGTGGGTCAGTAATGGTGTAGGGTGCCATTTCTTTGGGGGGCCGCACAGCCCTCCATGTGCTCGCCAGAGGTAGCCTGACTGCCATTAGGTACCGAGATGAGATCCTCAGACCCCTTGTGATACCATATGCTGGTGCGGTTGGCCCTGGGTTCCTCCTAATGCTAGACCTCATGTGGCTGGAGTGTGTCAGCAGTTCCTGCAAGACAAAGGCATTGATGCTATGGACTGGCCCGCCCGTTCCCCAGACCTTGAATCCAATTGAGCACATCTGGGACATCATATCTCGCTTCATCCACCAACTTCACGTTGCACCACAGACTGCCCAGGAGTTGGCAGATGCTTTAGTCCAGGTCTGGGAGGAGATCCCTCAGGAGACCATCTGCCACCTGTAGGGAGGTCATTCATACAGGCACGTGGAGTCCACACACACTACTGAGCCTCATTTTGACTTGTTTTAAGGACATTACATCAAAGTTGGTATGTCTGTAGTGTGTTTTTCCACTTTAATTTTGAGTGTGACTCCAAATCCAGACCTCCATGGGTTGAAAATTTTGATTTCCATTTTTGTTATTTTTGTGTGATTTTGTTGTCAGCACATTCAACTATGTAAAGAACAAAGTATTTCATTAGAATATTTAATTCATTCAGATCTAGGATGTGTTATTAGTGTTCCCTTTATTTTTTTGAGCAGTATATATATATATAATTCATGTTTGTGGTCCACAGGATTCAAAATTGTTAGTTTAGTGGTCCCTGAGGTCCGAAAGGTTGGCGACCCCTGCTCTATTACACACACACTTTCTCTCGCACACACAAATACATTCACTTTTTCACACACAGACACTAACACATACTCACACACAGACACACACAAAGGCAAACACGCTCTCACACACACAAATACACTCACTTTTTCACACACAGTAAGACAAACAGAAAGAGACACACTTTAACACATAAAGACAGTTACACACACACGGACACAATCCCACACAAAGATGCACACAAAAGAGAGAAATAACTGTAGGCACGTGCTGTAGGTTGCAAATGCACATTGTCACTTTTTTGGCTGTGGGACATTTGCATGTCCGGACCTGACTCAGCTTCAAGCCTGGACACACAAATGGAAACCCAAACTGTTCATGTCATTACAGGAAAAGTGTTTTTAGGTAGGGTTAGACTGTCTAGCTAGTAGGGAATCTGGCACACCTGATGTAAACTTTATCCCAAAGTTTAAAGAGTTACAGATAGTCGTGGTAGGTGGCGCAAACCAAGATGCTATTCCCTGTAGTTCCTACTGTGAATGTGTGTGAAATTGGTAAAGTGCGTAGAATATAAATATATTATATGTGCATAAGATGATTTAATAAGTCCCAGTTCTATATTCTCTTTTGGATTAATGGAAGTCAAAACTTGTCATATAATAAATAAGTTTCTTTATTCAAATCTGGTAAGTAACCCAATATTGGTAATGTTAAAAATACACATTAAACAGAAAATATGCAAATTCCTTTAAAATTGACACCGGTGTCTATATGTAGAAATACTAAAAATGATAATAATATAAAAAATAATAATGATATTTTTAAAATAGTACAATCTTTGTTCTCACAGGTTTTGTTTCTCATAGGTTATGTATTCTAACAAATTATTGGATACATAGGTAAAAACAATTTGATACATAAAACAATTTGATACATAGGTAAAAAAAACGTACTTTAAGTATAATTCATATAAGATACTTTGTATCTAGTTCAGATTTGTAATTTCTGGTCTTATCTTAGGCTTCGATATATCATATGGTGAAGCACGGTTTATGCGATATCTGTCACACTGTATTATATGTGTACAAAACAGTACCTTGAAGTGTATCTGCTTGATACCACTTTTTGAGGAAAATGCGGTTAAATAAACGCTGCTATTCCAATGATTTTTCTTTCTTTGCTTTGAAATTTCTTCTTATGGTTTTAAATCAAGCTGGCGGTTATCTTATATGAGCCACTGGCGGTTAAATAAATGCCGCTTTATGCCCTTTTTATGGTTAACGATCCGTTTTCTGAGAAGATATTCGGGTAGGTGTTCAGGGTTTCACTTGTATGTGAGTACTTTTGCGTTACCCGTGGCCGCTCTGTTGACTTTTCTTTGTCGGTCAGTGACCGATCGAGATCCTTAGGGTTTCCAGGTGTGATCTTTGGTGCGGTTATGATCTAACCGTTTGATGGCGATTCTTAAGCTGCTCCGGTTATCTCTTTTGTGTCTTGTTTGTCGGTCAGTGACCGATCAAGGTGTTGCAGTTAGGGGATGACCGTCTGGTGTTGATTCTTATGCCTCTCCGGTCTGCTGTTCCGGGGTCTTGGATGTCGGTCAGTGACCGATCAGGGTGCTGCAGTGTTTAAATCTGTAGCTTTGAAGGTTTGAAGAAAGTTACTTCTAGTTACCAATGTAACTGTTTGATGTTCAATGCGGTTAAATAAACGCTGCTGAGTGGATACTTATGTTTTCAAATGGGTATATCAGAAACTCCCATTTCTTTGATAAGTGATAAGAAGTGCTCTTCTCGTGTCTCTCAGATCCATGCAGGGGTACTCTGGTATCAATGCGTTTCGGCTGGACAGCCTTTTTCAAGATACCAGATGTGGGGATTCTAGGCTATTTAAAGCCTCAATAATTTAACAATTAAATGACTAATTAGTGTTAAGATAAAAATAAATTGTAAAATACTGTTTTGTATATACCATAAGTATTCTTGGTCTTAATTATAATGTAGTTCAGTGACTCCATATCATGATAGATTTTATTTTTTTAAAAAGTGAAATACTCTGTAACATATTTTCTAAACTAATAGTAGATTCTTAACGTTTATTATACAGCCTGAAAATGGTCAAAAAAGAATATAGATTAATTGGGTCTTTTGAATTGATTATGACATAATTTGTAAAATTTGGATTTTAAGTTGTTTGTCTACGGACTGCAAATTCCAGGATAATAAGAGGTTTGAGGTTTTCTAATAGAACAAATTATATGAAACTGAAGGAAATATAAATTGTGTTGGTTGTGGCTATTAAATTATTTATTAGATACGTGTTTTTTCTCTAATAATGGTACAATATGTTGTACCGATTATGGGGTTATGTCTATTTGGACTGTGAGATCCAATATATGCGTTTGTTCAAATATTATATCAGTTTGTGTAGATATTATTATTATTAGATGGGGTTATAGTTTGTTGTGTTAGTTTACATTTCAAGTTGTATGTCCTTAGACTGTAAAACTATATAATGATTTATTATTACAATGATACTTCTATAAGAAAATATATATATCTAATAAATCATTATATAGTTTTACAGTCTAATGACATACAACTTGAAATGTAAACTAACACAACAAACTATAACCCCATCTAATAATAATAATATCTACGCAAACTGATATAATATTTGAAGAAACGCATATATTGGATCTCACAGTCCAAATACACATAACCCCATAATCGGTACAACATATTATACCGTTATTAGAGAAAAAACACGTATCTAATAAATAATTTAATAGCCACATACAACACAATTTATGTTTCCTTCAGTTTCATATCATTTGTTCTATTAGAAAACCTCAAACCTCTTATTATCCTGGAATTTGCAGTCCGTAGACAAACAACTTAAAATCCAAATTTTACAAATTATGTCATAATCAATTCAAAAGACCCAATTAATCTATATTCTTTTCTTTCATGTAATTAACAAGAGTCCATGAGCTAGTGACGTATGGGATATACATTCCTACCAGGAGGGGCAAAGTTTCCCAAACCTTAAAATGCCTATAAATACACCCCTCACCACACCCACAAATCAGTTTTACAAACTTTGCCTCCAAGGGAGGTGGTGAAGTAAGTTTGTGCTAGATTCTACGTTGATATGCGCTCCGCAGCAAGTTGGAGCCCGGTTTTCCTCTCAGCGTGCAGTGAATGTCAGAGGGATGTGAAGAGAGTATTGCCTATTGAATGCAGTGATCTCCTTCTACGGGGTCTATTTCATAAGGTTCTCTGTTATCGGTCGTAGAGATTCATCTCTTACCTCCCTTTTCAGATCGACGATATACTCTTATATTTACCATTTCCTCTACTGATTCTCGTTTCAGTACTGGTTTGGCTTTCTACAAACATGTAGATGAGTGTCCTGGGGTAAGTAAGTCTTATTTTCTGTGACACTCTAAGCTATGGTTGGGCACTTTATTTATAAAGTTCTAAATATATGTATTCAAACATTTATTTGCCTTGACTCAGAATGTTCAACTTTCCTTATTTCCAGACAGTCAGTTTCATATTTGGGATTATGCTTTCAATTATCATATTTTTTCTTACCTCAAAAATTTGACTTTTTTCCCTGTGGGCTGTTAGGCTCGCGGGGGCTGAAAATGCTTCATTTTATTGCGTCATTCTTGGCGCGGACTTTTTTGGCGCAAAAATTCTTTTCCGTTTCCGGCGTCATACGTGTCGCCGGAAGTTGCGTCATTTTTGACGTTATTTTGCGCCAAAAATGTCGGCGTTCCGGATGTGGCGTCATTTTTGGCGCCAAAAGCATTTAGGCACCAAATAATGTGGGCGTCTTATTTGGCGCCAAAAAATATGGGCGTCGCTTTTGTCTCCACATTATTTCAGAATCATTTTTCATTTGCTTCTGGTTGCTAGAAGCTTGATGTTTGGCATTTTTTTCCCATTCCTGAAACTGTCTTATAAGGAATTTGATCTATTTTGCTTTATATGTTGTTTTTTCTCTTACATATTGCAAGATGTCTCACGTTGCATCTGAGCCAGAAGATACTACAGGAAAACCACTGCCTGCTGGATCTACCTAAGCTAAGTGTATCTGCTGTAAACTTTTGGTAGCTATTCCTCCAGCTGTTGTTTGTAATAATTGTCATGACAAACTTGTTAAAGCAGATAATATTTCCTTTAGTGATGTACCATTGCCTGTTGCAGTTCCCTCAACATCTAAGGTGCAGAATGTTCCTGATAACATAAGAGATTTTGTTTCTGAATCCATAAAGAAGGCTTTGTCTGTTATTTCTCCTTCTAGTAAACGTAAAAAGTCTTTTAAATCTTCTCTCTCTACAGATGAATTTTTAAATGAACACCATCATTCTGATTCTTTGGACTCTTCTGGTTCAGAGGATTCTATCTCAGAGATTGATGCTGATAAATCTTCATATTTATTTAAGATGGAATTTATTCGCTCTTTACTTAAAGAAGTACTAATTGCTTTAGAAATAGAGGATTCTAGTCCTCTTGATACTAATTCTATACGTTTGGATAAGGTTTTTAAAGCTCCTGCGGTTATTCCAGAAGTCTTTCCTGTTCCTAATGCTATTTCTGCAGTAATTGCTAAGGAATGGGATAAATTGGGTAATTCATTTACTCCTTCTAAACGTTTTAAGCAATTATATCCTGTTCCGCCTGACAGGTTAGAATTTTGGGACAAAATCCCTAAAGTTGATGGGGCTATTTCTACCCTTGCTAAACGTACTACCATTCCTACGTCAGATGGTACTTCGTTTAAGGATCCTTTAGATAGAAAAATTGAATCTTTTCTAAGAAAAGCTTATCTATGTTCAGGTAATCTTCTTAGACCTGCTATATCATTGGCTGATGTTGCTGCAGCTTCAACTTTTTGGTTGGAAACTCTAGCGCAACAAGTAACAAATCGTGATTCTCATGATATTATTATTCTTCTCCAGCATGCTAATAATTTCATCTGTGATGCCATTTTTGATATTATTAGAGTTGATGTTAGATTTATGTCTCTGGCTATCTTAGCCAGAAGAGCTTTATGGCTTAAGACCTGGAATGCTGATATGGCTTCTAAATCAACTCTACTTTCCATTTCTTTCCAGGGAAACAAATTATTTGGTTCTCAGTTGGATTCTATTATTTCAACTGTTACTGGTGGGAAAGGAACTTTTTTACCACAGGATAAAAAGTCTAAAGGTAAAAACAGGGCTAACAATCGTTTTCGTTCCTTTCGTTTCAACAAAGAACAAAAGCCTGATCCTTCGTCCTCAGGAGCAGTTTCAGTTTGGAAACCATCTCCAGTCTGGAATAAATCCAAGCCTGCTAGAAAGGCAAAGCCTGCTTCTAAGTTCACATGAAGGTACGGCCCTCATTCCAGTTCAGCTGGTAGGGGGCAGGTTACGTTTTTTCAAAGAAATTTGGATCAATTCTGTTCACAATCTTTGGATTCAGAACATTGTTTCAGAAGGGTACAGAATTGGTTTCAAGATGAGACCTCCTGCAAAGAGATTTTTTCTTTCCCATGTCCCAGTAAATCCAGTGAAAGCTCAAGCATTTCTGAATTGTGTTTCAGATCTAGAGTTGGCTGGAGTAATTATGCCAGTTCCAGTTCCGGAACAGGGGATGGGGTTTTATTCAAATCTCTTCATTGTACCAAAGAAGGAGAATTCCTTCAGACCAGTTCTGGATCTAAAATTATTGAATCGTTATGTAAGGATACCAACGTTCAAGATGGTAACTGTAAGGACTATATTGCCTTTTGTTCAGCAAGGGAATTATATGTCCACAATAGATTTACAGGATGCATATCTGCATATTCCGATTCATCCAGATCATTATCAGTTCCTGAGATTCTCTTTTCTAGACAAGCATTACCAATTTGTGGCTCTACCGTTTGGCCTTGCTACAGCTCCAAGAATTTTCACAAAGATTCTCGGTGCCCTTCTGTCTGTAATCAGAGAACAGGGTATTGTGGTATTTCCTTATTTGGACGATATCTTGGTACTTGCTCAGTCTTTACATTTAGCAGAGTCTCATACGAATCGACTTGTGTTGTTTCTTCAAGATCATGGTTGGAGGATCAATTTACCAAAAAGTTCTTTGATTCCTCAAACAAGGGTAACCTTTCTGGGTTTCCAGATAGATTCAGTGTCCATGACTCTGTCTTTAACAGACAAGAGACGTCTAAAAATTGATTACAGCCTGTCGAAACCTTCAGTCTCAATCATTCCCTTCGGTAGCCTTATGCATGGAAATTCTAGGTCTTATGACTGCTGCATCGGACGCGATCCCCTTTGCTCGTTTTCACATGCGACCTCTTCAGCTCTGTATGCTGAACCAATGGTGCAGGGATTACACGAAGATATATCAATTAATATCTTTAAAACCGATTGTTCGGCACTCTCTAACGTGGTGGACAGATCACCTTCGTTTAATTCAGGGGGCTTCTTTTGTTCCTCCGACCTGGACTGTAATTTCAACAGATGCAAGTCTCACAGGTTGGGGAGCTGTGTGGGGATCTCTGACGGCACAAGGAGTTTGGGAATCTCAGGAGGTGAGATTACCGATCAATATCTTGGAACTCCGTGCAGTTTTCAGAGCTCTTCAGTTTTGGCCTCTTCTGAAGAGAGAATCGTTCATTTGTTTTCAGACAGACAATGTCACAACTGTGGCATACATCAATCATCAAGGAGGGACTCACAGTCCTCTGGCTATGAAAGAAGTATCTCGAATTTTGGTTTGGGCGGAATCCAGCTCCTGTCTAATCTCTGCGGTTCATATCCCAGGTGTAGACAATTGGGAAGCGGATTATCTCAGTCGCCAAACGTTGCATCCGGGCGAATGGTCTCTTCACCCAGAGGTATTTCTTCAGATTGTTCAAATGTGGGGGCTCCCAGAGATAGATCTGATGGCCTCTCATCTAAACAAGAAACTTCCCAGGTATCTGTCCAGATCCCGGGATCCTCAGGCGGAGGCAGTGGATGCATTATCACTTCCTTGGAAGTATCATCCTGCCTATATCTTTCCGCCTCTAGTTCTTCTTCCAAGAGTAATCTCCAAGATTCTGAGGGAATGCTCGTTTGTTCTGCTAATAGCTCCGGCATGGCCTCACAGGTTTTGGTATGCGGATCTTGTCCGGATGGCATCTTGCCAACCATGGACTCTTCCGTTAAGACCAGACCTTCTGTCACAAGGTCCTTTTTTTCAACAACATTAGTAGAGAAATTGTGGTTCCTTCATTATGTCCTAATCCTAAGAATTCTAAGGAGAAATCATTGCATTCTTTGGATGTTGTTAGAGCTTTGAAATATTATGTTGAAGCTACGAAATCTTTCCGTAAGACTTCTAGTCTATTTGTTATCTTTTCCGGTTCTAGAAAAGGCCAGAAAGCTTCTGCCATTTCTTTGGCATCTTGGTTGAAATCTTTAATTCATCTTGCCTATGTTGAGTCGGGTAAAATTCCGCCTCAGAGAATTACAGCTCATTCTACTAGGTCAGTATCTACTTCCTGGGCGTTTAGGAATGAAGCTTCGGTTGACCAGATCTGCAAAGCAGCAACTTGGTCCTCTTTGCATACTTTTACTAAATTCTACCATTTTGATGTATTTTCTTCTTCTGAAGCAGTTTTTGGTAGAAAAGTTCTTCAGGCAGCGGTTTCAGTTTGAATCTTCTGCTTATGTTTTTTGTTAAACTTTATTTTGGGTGTGGATTATTTTCAGCAGGAATTGGCTGTCTTTATTTTATCCCTCCCTCTCTAGTGACTCTTGTGTGGAAAGATCCACATCTTGGGTAGTCATTATCCCATACGTCACTAGCTCATGGACTCTTGTTAATTACATGAAAGAAAACATAATTTATGTAAGAACTTACCTGATAAATTCATTTCTTTCATATTAACAAGAGTCCATGAGGCCCACCCTTTTTTGTGGTGGTTATGATTTTTTTGTATAAAGCACAATTATTCCAATTCCTTATTTTATATGCTTCGCACTTTTTTTCTTATCACCCCACTTCTTGGCTATTCGTTAAACTGATTTGTGGGTGTGGTGAGGGGTGTATTTATAGGCATTTTAAGGTTTGGGAAACTTTGCCCCTCCTGGTAGGAATGTATATCCCATACGTCACTAGCTCATGGACTCTTGTTAATATGAAAGAAATGAATTTATCAGGTAAGTTCTTACATAAATTATGTTTTTTGACCATTTTCAGGCTGTATAATAAACGTTAAGAATCTACTATTAGTTTAGAAAATATGTTACAGAGTATTTCACTTTTTAAAAAATTAAAATCTATTGTGATATGGAGTCACTGAACTACATTATAATTAAGACCAAGAATACTTATGGTATATACAAAACAGTATTTTACAATTTATTTTTATCTTAACACTAATTAGTCATTTAATTGTTAAATTATTGAGGCTTTAAATAGCCTAGAATCTCCACATCTGGTATCTTGAAAAAGGCTGTCCAGCCGAAACGCGTTGATACCAGAGTACCCCTGCATGGATCTGAGAGACACGAGAAGAGCACTTCTTATCACTTATCAAAGAAATGGGAGTTTCTGATATACCCATTTGAAAACATAAGTATCCACTCAGCGGCGTTTATTTAACCGCATTGAACATCAAACAGTTACCTTGGTAACTAGAAGTAACTTTCTTCAAACCTTCAAAGCTACAGATTTAAACACTGCAGCACCCTGATCGGTCACTGACCGACATCCAAGACCCCGGAACAGCAGACCGGAGAGGCATAAGAATCAACACCAGACGGTCATCCCCTAACCGCAACACCTTGATCGGTCACTGACCGACAAACAAGACACAAAAGAGATAACCGGAGCAGCTTAAGAATCGCCATCAAACGGTTAGATCATAACCGCACCAAAGATCACACCTGGAAACCCTAAGGATCTCGATCGGTCACTGACCGACAAAGAAAAAGTCAACAGAGCGGCCACGGGTAACGCAAAAGTACTCACATACAAGTGAAACCCTGAACACCTACCCAAATATCTTCTCAGAAAACGGATCGTTAACCATAAAAAGGGCATAAAGCGGCATTTATTTAACCGCCAGTGGCTCATATAAGATAACTGCCAGCTTGATTTAAAACCATAAGAAGAAATTTCAAAGCAAAGAAAGAAAAATCATTGGAATAGCGGCGTTTATTTAACCGCATTTTCCTCAAAAAGTGGTATCAAGCAGATACACTTCAAGGTACTGTTTTGTACACATATAATACAGTGTGACAGATATCGCATAAACCGTGCTTCACCATATGATATATCGAAGCCTAAGATAAGACCAGAAATTACAAATCTGAACTAGATACAAAGTATCTTATATGAATTATACTTAAAGTACGTTTTTTTTACCTATGTATCAAATTGTTTTATGTATCAAATTGTTTTTACCTATGTATCCAATAATTTGTTAGAATACATAACCTATGAGAAACAAAACCTGTGAGAACAAAGATTGTACTATTTTAAAAATATCATTATTATTTTTTATATTATTATCATTTTTAGTATTTCTACATATAGGCACCGGTGTCAATTTTAAAGGAATTTGCATATTTTCTGTTTAATGTGTATTTTTAACATTACCAATATTGGGTTACTTAACAGATTTGAATAAAGAAACTTATTTATTATATGACAAGTTTTGACTTCCATTAATCCAAGAGAATATAGAACTGGGACTTATTAAATCATCTTATGCACATATAATATATTTATATTCTACGCACTTTACCAATTTCACACACATTCACAGTAGGAACTACAGGGAATAGCATCTTGGTTTGCGCCACCTACCACGACTATCTATTACAGGAAAATTGTCAGCCCTATCCAGAACTCTTCTTCCTTAAATACGACTGTCAAGTGGTAGTATCTCTACCGTAGACATAATGTAAGGTTTAAATTGTTCTTTCAAAAGTGAACTTTTGTAGTGTTAAATAGGTGATATTTTAAATAAAATAGAATGGTTTTTAATACATATTTATGAAAAATGTGATAATCTAAACAGATTTGATGATAAAAGTTAATATTTTATTAGAAGTATATGATTAAGTAGTTTGTTTTTGTGGTGGTTTTTGCTGCTTCTGCTAATTGCAAATGACATTTATAAAAGATAACTTCTTCCCACTTGCAGGAAGAAAATGTACAAAATTGAGAATAAAATGACCAGGACTCCCCCTCAATTAGCTGACCCGTTAGTTGACTCCATCTGGGTAACAATATTACTGTAGATCTAATTTTCCACTCACTTTGAAGGAAACCGCCACCAGCTCTAGACTCATCTGGTATTTCCTGTTTTGTTTTCTGTATTATTTCTTCACATATTTAAATAATAATAGCAGCATCTGTCTGGACAGTTTGTCCTGAACAGCAGGGCATGAATACACAGAGCCCCCCAAACTGCAGCAGATTTCAGTAATTAACTCCTGATACAAACAGAATTGCACCCTGAATCTTTCTTTTTTTTTGCAAAACAAAGTGACAAAATATTTATTTCATGATTCAGATGGATCATACAATTTTAAATAACTTTCCAATTTGCTTCTTTTATCAAATCTGCTTCATTCCCTTGATATCCTTTGCTGAAGGAGCACTACTGAAAGCTAACTGAACACATCTATTCAGCCAATCACAAAAGACAAAAGTGTGTAGGGACTAATAAGTAGCTAGCTCCCACTAGTGTAGGATATGTACATTTTCTTTTCAACAATGGATACCAAGAGGACACAGTACATTTGAAAATAGAAGTGTACTGTAAAATTGACTACCCTTTAATGTGTTCCCATTTTACTTGTTGGAGTGTATTAAATTGTTTATAAACAGCTTATTTACCTTTATGTTGTTATTTTAAAAAGCTGCTTTTGGATGTTGAAACCACCACCTACTATGCTATGTAAACAAAAACCAGAACGAAACAACATCCCAGTGGGGGGTGGGAAATATTGGTACTACAATGTTCATTTTCAATTGTTTTCTCTAAGGGGCCTATTTATTAATGTGTGAGCGGATATTATTCGATAAATGCCGACGGCATACGCTCTTGGCATTTATCATTGCACCAGCAGTTCTTGTGAACTGCTGGTGCAATGCCGCCCCCTGCAGATTCGCAGCCGCTAGCAGGGGTGTCGTATTCGATCAGGTTGATTTCTGTCCGCGGCCTCAGAGCAGGCAGACAAGTTATGGAGCAGCAGTCTTTAAACCACTGCTTCATAACGTTTGTTTCAGGCGGAGCTTGATAATTCGGCCCCTACGTATTTTGTTTTGACTATGCAGACAGAGATAAGCTTTTGGTGTGTATATGGTGTAATATACGTGCAAAACAGCTTCCATATAGTTCTACAGACACGTGCAGGGTCCTGAACTTACCTCCCTGCTTTTGAACAAAAGATACCAAAAGAATGAAGAAAATATGTTAGAAGTAAATGACAAAGTTGTTTAAAATTGTATGCTCAATCATGAAAGAAAAATTCTGGATTTCTTTAATTTTGACTTCTATGTCCCTTTAACCCTGAAACCACAGTTTTTTTTAGTTTCTGAGAGCCGTTGAAGAACATAGTGTAGACATCAGAAGCCTACATCTACTACACTATACACATTCTACCCTCTTGATTGGTGCAGAAACTCCTTTATATCTGACCTGCATCGGCTACAAAAGAGTAAAGGTAAATTGTAAATGCTTTTAAAACCTTTATTTTCTTTGTAGATCTTTTGTAATGCAGTGACTAACGGCTGATGTACACTACGCATTTATAAAAAAAATGGATTAATGTCTCATTTTTATAAACTTCACGTACATAGTAATTAATAGCACATTTTGTTTGTACATACAATCGTTTTATGGAGAATAATATACAAGATAATATATAAGATGATGTAAAACTAAAATTAGGCTATTTCATAGATTGAATCATTTAACAGATTGTGTAAAAGTAGCAAATAAGTAATTTTTTTATAAAATGAGATGCAGAGAAAAGATGTAAAGCTCTAAAGATAAACCACAAAGTCATGGGATGAGGAACTGCTTTTAAAGGGATACTAAACCCAATTTTTTTTCTTTAATGATTCAGATATAGAGCATGCAGTTTTAAGCAACTTTCTAATTTACACCTATGATCAATTTTTCTTCGTTCACTTGCTATCTTTATTTGAAAAGCAGGAATGTAAAGCTTAGGAGCCAGCGCATTTTAGGCTCAGCACCCTGGATAGCGTTTGCTTATTGGTGGCTACATTTAGCCACCAATCAGCAAGCGTTACCCAGGTGCTGCATCAAAAATGGTCCAGCTCCTAAGAAAATAAAAAATGTGTGTTTAGTATCACTTTAAGATAAATGTGGAAGCATTAAAGAGCAAGTATATACCTATACTGGGGCCATGTATTACAGGTTATTGAATCCAGCAAGTAAAATGGGTAGCTGGTAAATTTTAGGAAGTTTCTTATTGATCACTATGTTAAGAAAATCTTTATAAAATAAACAATTCTGTCTCTAGCACAATGTAGTTATTGTGAAAAGCAAAACCTTTCTTTTGGTCATATAACTCTATGAGCAGAGGGAGGTACCTAGTGAGTCACAAAGCGCCTGTTGACAGGAGTTTGGAGAGACTGAGTGATTCCAGACAGACTGTGATATGGGTAGTTATCCAAACCTCTGAGGGGGGCACTGCTGCATTTACAGAAAACCCTTATCCTCAGCAAATTTAAAAGAATGGTTGTTTAAAGGGACATTTCACTTGAAAGGAATTATTTAAAGGGATATTAAATGGTATGAGATTTTAATATCCCACAGTATTGGTCCAGCAGCTGAGTATATATGAGGGGTTAGTGTGGATAATAGGGATAATACTTATAATACGGACCCCTAATATCGCATAACACCAATTGGTATATACTTCTGTTGATCTGAGAGACGGATCTGAGTATATAAATAATAGTATAATTAGTCCTCTATAACTGTTAGGGGGGTGCTAACTGTCTTACCATATGAATAAGAAAAAGAAGAGAAGCGACAGTATATTAGCACTCTTGGTATAATCGATATATCATATGTAGAGTGGCAAGGAGAATCACCTAGATCAGGTGAAGATTAAAACATAACATTTATTAAATCAGTTAATATATACAATAAGATGTATAGACTATATTCGTGTGTGGTGTCATAAAACTTAGTTTAAAAATGTATATCAAGGGGATTAATATCCAATTGCACCTATATAACAATATTACACACAGTTTCAGTGCAAACCTAAACCAAACTCAATGCCAAAGAATTTTAAACTGCAAAGGGGATTGACCCCATCAACATTATTAACTAAATAAAAGCATATAAGAGCACTGGTAAGCACTGAACTGTGTGGGTATCCGGAGGCAATCAGTCCTACTGGTTAAACAATTATAAAGCAACTGAATAGCTGGATATAATCCCCTAACAACGCCTGATGCGCATTTCGCCGAAACAACGGCTTCCTCAAAGGCTAACCCGAACGCGCTAGCTCTCCTAGCCTTTAAATCAAGTTTAGCCAATCAAAGTAGAGTGTGAGTACACACCCATACAGTCAACCTATCCAGTGTAAGTGTTCTCATTGGATCAGGAACGTCATGTGAACACCACGTCATTCCTTCATTGTAAACATGATGTCTATAAGACAGGGGAGGCGATCTACAAACACTTAAGAAATTAACGCATGTTAAAATGCTGAGAATTAATCGGCATCTCTGTGTGTGTCCACCTCTATATTTTGATTACTGGTACGTGCATAATATTTGTTGGTAGAGTCATATTCATATAAGCTTCTCAATTTGGCCTGCAAGTCACGCTTTAGCCAATCAGAATGAAGTGTGTGTACACACCCATATAGTAAGCCTATTAGGCACCTATGTTCCTTGCGAAGTCTGGTGTTCTTGTCTTGTTCTAAGTTCTATAATTCCTGAACAATCAGCCTTATAAAATGAACGTAAGTTTAAAGATACTGAAAGTTAGTCCAAATTTCATTCAATCTTTATCTCACTCCTAATATACCACAGAATATTTGTTGTATTTTGTTGATATACGGCCACGATATACCACATTACAAAAGTTGAAAACGGATAAATGTAATGATAATGGATCCATAGAGAATATCATGAATAAATACAACATGTCTCCTATAAGTGATGTACATCTCATGGTAGTGTGTAAATTTTGTGTTCGCACGAATTCTAATATCATCTATTGGGCATAATCAAATAATTCTATATGATGACCAAATATCCCTTTCCATCTTATTTAATTCAATGTCCCTCTGTTCATCCAAAAGTGATCCTCTGAGATTATTTGCATAAATTCTTGCAAGAACAAACACTCTCGCCTGGTTTATACTCCTATTGAATGGTACCTTTATCTTATCATCATTCTTGCCAGTATAAAGATAATTCATCACACATAATTTCCCATATGTTTGTTCAATTTCTAATGGACCGGCCCCTTAAGGATCCTCTCTTATTATTGCTGCAAACTTGACCAAAATCAATACATCAATCCTTATATTCTATGCTCTCGCCTAGTGTAAGTTGGCACACTATTGAATTTATGTGGTGATACTAATGTTCCGTGACATATCATTCAAATTAATTTATCCAAAACAAGTTTTCTGCTCACAATTCTCTAATCTTGTTTTTAGTTAGTTTTGTTTTACTTATAAGGTGAGAATTTTTACCTTTATTCGCTAAGGGTATCTAATAACACCCTTGCATCATGGTGTGACATTCTTCAATTGACAGTCATAGTGAAGATCCATAATAAAGATATATAACTATTGAATTGCTTAAACACCTTTGGGTTAACATATCCTTGCCTTTAAATTAATCATAGAGTTGTGGTGGAAAATTCTACAAATGTAAGTAGCACAACAGTATATAACAGTATATGACATATTAAGACAGATATAATTGACTGTGGTATGGCGTGGGTCAGAAGGGTTATTGCCATGTGTATTCGAATAATAATTATGCTTATGGGAGAGATCAAACCCATCATTCACACAAAAACATGTATTGTTATTCATCAATTATTGCTGAAAGTGATAAAATATTGACCCTCCAAATTATAGAAATGAGCCAAAACCATCCTGCTCATTCATTCCATATGGTGCAAGTGTGTTAAGCCAAAAAATCCAGCGACATTCAGCCTGTAATAACATGGTTTCTACATCACCACCTCTTATGCCTGGTCTTATTACTTGCAGTACACAAATCTTCACTTGAGGTCTTATGCCATGTTGATGTAAAAAGTGTCGTGCCACAGGAGTTAGTTTCTTATTATTTTGT